>NW_008434051.1:0-379 GCF_000622305.1 Nannospalax galili | reverse complement strand
GTACCTGGGTCCTCTGCAAGAGCAGCCAGTGTTCTTCACTGCTGAGCCATCTCGCCTGTCTTTTTTATCTTGGTTTTAAGACAGGGTCTTGCAATGTAACTCTGGATGGCCTGGTACTCACTATTGTAGCTCAGGATGACCTCAAACTTCTGGCAATATTGCCTCAATCTCCCAAGCACTAAGGTAACGTGTATGCTACCATGCCCAGCTCTTAAAATGCATTCCTTTTTTTTTCCTTTTTAATGTGTATGAGCATTTTTTCTGCATTTATGTAAGTACACCCATGTGATACAAAGCCCATGGAGGCCAGAAGACAATGTTAGATCCCCTGGGAATTGAATCCAGGTCCTCTGCAAGAGCAGCCAGTGGTCTTAACCAC
>NW_008434050.1:0-379 GCF_000622305.1 Nannospalax galili | reverse complement strand
AAAAAAAAGTTATTTCTCTTTGCTCCTTTGTTCTTAGAATTAGATGCTCTTTGCCATGTACGTCAAACCCTAGCTTTCCTCTCCTTTAGGGCCTAAGCAACTTGATGAAAGATTATAGAATCTTTCTAGAAATGTGGTACATTTTAACACCAAAATCTACCAGTTTTATTTTTAATTTTTATGTGTATGAGTGTATGTGTGTAAATGTAAATGCATGTGTAAGTATGCCTGTGTCGTGCAATGCCTACGGCATTGCAGAAGAGGGTGTCGGATCCCCTGGAACTGGACCTACAAACAGTTGTTAGCACCATGTGGGTGCTGGGAATCGAACCCAGGTTCTCTGCAAGAGCAGCAAGTGCTCTTAACTGCTGAGCCATCT
>NW_008434049.1:0-379 GCF_000622305.1 Nannospalax galili | reverse complement strand
ATAACACATATGAAGATGAACACTCTTCTGGAAACATCACACACCATGTCAGTGGCGCCCTTTGACTCAGGGTAGGGA
Organism: Nannospalax galili; assembly: GCF_000622305.1. Lineage (NCBI taxonomy): Eukaryota > Metazoa > Chordata > Mammalia > Rodentia > Spalacidae > Nannospalax > Nannospalax galili. The sequence goes on along the minus strand of NW_008434049.1, from coordinate 301 downwards.
AGCCTAAAGGCACCACACACAAGCTTAGAGGGACCAGCTACACAGAGACAAAGCTTATTTGGAAGTGGCTATTTCTGTAAACCTGCTTTATGAATTGAAAATTAGGCAGGCATGGTGGCCACACCTTTCCAGCACTTGGGAGGCAGAGGCAGATGGATCTCTGTGAGATGGAGACCAGCCTGGTCTACATAACAAGTTACACGCCCGCTGGAGCTACAAGGAGACCCTATCTCAAAAAAACTATAAGAATAAAAGGCAAATAATCTGAAAATTAAATCAAGAAGCCGTACATCTACATAAA
>NW_008434048.1:0-379 GCF_000622305.1 Nannospalax galili | reverse complement strand
TTTGAAGGATTTGCTGATGAGAGATAATCTGTTTGTCATATTATTGGTTCATTTATGAAAAATATATTTTTCCTCCTTTGTCAGCATATATTTTAAAATGGGTTTCATTACATTTCCATAGAGGCATAAATTGTATAATGATCATATTCACCCACCTAAATTAGTATTGTTAGAAATCAGGATGAAAATGTGATTAAAAATAATAATAAACTGACCTCAACAGATGCAGATAGCTTTATTTAACAAGGAAGGGCAAGCAAACTTTCTGTGGGACTGACAGCTGTTTTGCTGGTGTCAGGTGAATTCTTAAATTTTTATGGGCCTCGTAAGGATCCTGGGGGACTTCTTGCTTCTTTCTGGATTCTGGGGAGGGGGATGA
>NW_008434047.1:0-379 GCF_000622305.1 Nannospalax galili | reverse complement strand
GGGAGGTTGAGGGAGGGGACTCACTTGAACCCATGAGTTTGAGACCTGCCCGGAAAACACAGTAAGACCTTATCTCAAAGAAAAAAATACATACACACCCCACATAGAGAAATTTATATAGGGCACTTAAGAAACAAATTATGCAATATTATAGAAGAATTTCTTTTGACCACAAAAGGAAAAGCAAGTACCTAACATGTGATGTATTTGGGAAACAAACTAAAAACCAAACTACAAAAACCAACACCTCAAGCAAACAAAACAAAAACCCCTAAAAAAAAGACCTAAAACAAAAACAGAGAAAACCTTTAAGTTTTACTTAGACAACTCAACTATATACATACAAGGATAATTTATAGTTGACTTTTGCAACTATACA
>NW_008434046.1:0-379 GCF_000622305.1 Nannospalax galili | reverse complement strand
CAGGACATCACACACTTAAGACAGAAGGCCAGATGCACTCCTGGGGCAGCACAGGCACCAGAGGCCTCTACTCTAGACGTCTACCACCATCACAGTGTGGTCTCCAGCCTCAACCAGACATCCTCCATCCACAGAGAGCACACAATAACCTACACTGTTGGCAAGGCCACTTTCCACTGCTCCCTCTTGTCAGACTGGTGACCAGTGAGAGCCCTGAGCCACAAGCGATGATGATGGGGAATCCGAAAGTGTCTCAGAACAGCCTGCTTGTTTGGAACCAACTGTTCAGAACCTGAATGTTGAGCACACCAGAGGGGCAAGAAGCACCCTTCTTAGAGCACTCGTTTAGGGCCTAGGCCCAGTGGTCACCACCTCCTGA
>NW_008434045.1:0-378 GCF_000622305.1 Nannospalax galili | reverse complement strand
ACCACCCTCTCCCAGTGTAAAAAAGCCTCACAAGACAGGCCATGAGGGCCCTCTTACAAAACGGGAACTGGCCAGACAGCTACATTTAGAGCTGCATCAGCACAAAATTGTTCCCCAGATAATTTTGGAAGATAAACAGGACCTTACATCCAGACCCACTGATGTAAGAACTGTTTCAGTTCAATCTTATTCCCCTGAAAGTAAAGATTATTTTTGCCATTTTCCACATTCCCCAACACCCCTAAAATAATGTCCTCAGCAGTCAGAAGGCTGTTGGTTGCCTTTCTCCCCCCAGCTGAGCTGCCAGCCACCAACAATCCTAAGAAATAAACTTTGCCTTAATGGAGTCCTCCTATGTTTCCTGTGGCTATTCCCTGC
>NW_008434044.1:0-378 GCF_000622305.1 Nannospalax galili | reverse complement strand
TTTTTTCTATTGACACATTAAAATTATACTTATTTGTGGGTACAGTGTGATGGGTCCACACATGTATAAATTATGTTACAAGGCAATTGGCAGATTCATCATCTCAAATATTTCTCATTCTTTGTAACAAACTCCAAACCCCTCCTTAGAATTCTATTCTCCCTTTTTCACCAAATCCACATAGATGTCCTTATTTTCTCACTGAAACATAGGAATGGGCTGGAGAGATGGCTCAGAGGTTAAGAGCACTGGCTGCTCTTACGGAGAACCCTGTTGGGTTCCTACCACCCACATGGCAGCTCACGATAGTCTGTAATTCCAACTCCTGGGGAATCCGATGCCCTCTTCTGAGCTCTATGGACCCTGAACATACGTGGC
>NW_008434043.1:0-379 GCF_000622305.1 Nannospalax galili | reverse complement strand
AATTTAGTTTGAATTTCCATCAAAAATAAAGAAGAAAATACCCTATTATACAAACTTTTAAATTTATTCAGACTAATGTTTCTACCTTATTTCTATTAAGACTCACTTTTAAGGAAAATAGAGCTATGGGAGTAGAAGGTAACCTTTTTCCATTTTGGGTTTATTTTAAAGATAGACAAAGTATACAACATATCACTGTAGCCTTAAGTTCCTCAATGTCTGCTTCATTGATTTAGTAAAGACATTTCATGGGGACTTTCCTCTCCATAAAATTAGCAAAAACACTACTAAAACCCTGTATGCGATCACAAATTAATTCTAAATATTGTAACTTAGACCACTTCAAGTTTTCTTGACCACTTCAAATTTCCTTGAGGGA
>NW_008434042.1:0-379 GCF_000622305.1 Nannospalax galili | reverse complement strand
AAAAAATTAAATAAAAATAAAAAACAAGTGTTTAATAATGAACACATTTATAAGAACTTTGGGTTTTCCTGTTATAAGAAAAGAGCAAGTATTGAAAACACATAAGGCACTTCACTTGGAAGAAATAATGAGAAGAAACAAGGCAAGCTTACCTGGTCTAACTTGCAATCGTAAGGTCGTTAGCTGATCATTGAACAATCCTGGGATCTCTACCCGACAACAGTACAGACCACTGTCACTCTGAACAGCATGTTCTATGGTCAAAGACACATTTCCTTCTGAAATCCTCCCCTTGAGCTGGTAACGACTGTTCCTCCGAGAGGTCACCCGGTATCCATTGGTCCAGATAAGTTGGCCTGAGCATTTAGAATAAGGACAC
>NW_008434041.1:0-379 GCF_000622305.1 Nannospalax galili | reverse complement strand
TCCTGGAAACTAGAACCTTGGACCCAGTGTGCTGGCTTTGTCTCAGTGGGGAACTCATTCCACTTATCTGACATTTCAGGACTTCTGCTCCCAGGTGCCTGATTGACCCATACCTTCCTCTGGTCTCTCGCTCTCCAGCATCGCCACCACTTCGGTGCCCTCCTCACTAGAGCCCGAATATCATCCACGTCCACCACAGTGGCTGCGGGGGCTCGGGGCTCCCCCAGGGTCCTAGTCCTCCTGGAGCTCCTCTGCTCTGACCCAGCATCCCGGCACCCGCGGCTGCCTCTCTTGGTCTTCCCCCTCTTGTCCTCTCTTGAAGAGGACTTGCCGCCTCTCCCTTGGGCCTCTCGGGAGGAGCTCCGTGCCCTCCTTTCCA
>NW_008434040.1:0-379 GCF_000622305.1 Nannospalax galili | reverse complement strand
CCTTCTTCTAGTGTCTGACTTCAAGTCGCTGCTCACCAGCCTTCCTCCTTCTTATAGTTCAGTGGCATGAACTCAGAAATTCATCTCCATCATTTTGTAATGTGGCATACCATCACAAATTATTTCTGTTGACATAATAACATCATTTAATCCAAAAAGAAAACTGCAATGTATTTATGATTTCTCTGTGTCTGTTTGATATGCAGGAGGTCCAGCCTGGTCATCACAACCAAACTCTACTGGGGTGGAAAGTAAGTTAAATACCTTTTATTGTATTTTGGTACTGGACAGTAAGTAACTAGTAATTCATGCTTTTTCCCTTTAAGCAACCATTTTGCATTTGGCATATATTAAAATTGATTAGCTTAGAGGATTTTTT
>NW_008434039.1:0-378 GCF_000622305.1 Nannospalax galili | reverse complement strand
CCCCCCCCCACAAGCACTATTTTAGATCAGAGAAGAGAAAAAATTTCTGCCCTCAGAAGGTTTACATACCAGTGAAATGTACAGTTAATTTAAAATCTATCCATAGAAAGATAAAAACATTTTCCATTTAAAAGAATCCTTTATTATATTTATTTTATGTGTATAAGTGTATTACCTGCATGTGTGTTAAGTGCACCAATGTCATGCAATGCCCATGGAGCTCAGAAGAGGGCACTGGATTCCCATGGAACTGGAGTTAAGGATGGTAGCTGTTAGCTGGGACAACTGGGAATCAGTGCTGGGATTCAAACCGGTCCTCTGTAAGAGCAGCCAGTGCTCTTAACCATTGAGTCATTTCTCCAGTCCGCTGTTTTCCAT
>NW_008434038.1:0-379 GCF_000622305.1 Nannospalax galili | reverse complement strand
GTTTGAAGTCATCTTGGGCTACACAGTAAGACTCAGTCTCAAAAACACCAAGAAGAAGATAGAGTTAATTTATGCCTACAAAAGCTCCGTGTTGAAAAATGTCCTTTGGGTGAGGTCCCATTTTGACCTACAGCTCCTTGAATCCAGAATATAATTGTTTTCTCATTATTTCTCTTCTGTAGTCCTTCAATGATCCAATTCATTGCCCTAAACATAAGATAAAGAGTAGCTAAGAGAAGGAGACAACTTTAGTAGAAAAAAGGAAGAAAACTCAGAAGTTTTCCCTTAGAAGTATCCAAACAGATTTTTCTCTTTCAATTTGTGAAAAGAAGTCTCTTTTCAGCTGAATCTTATTAAGGCACCCAAGCATTGTGTAGCC
>NW_008434037.1:0-379 GCF_000622305.1 Nannospalax galili | reverse complement strand
AATAAAAAATAAATAAATAAATAAATAAAAAAAAAAGAGTGCCAGGCAGGAGAAACGTCCCTTTGTGTTGCTGTTATTGGTCAGGATAGTTCAAGAGACTTCCAAAATAACTTGGATTTTTGCCACAACACTTTGTTGTCTCCCAGGACTTGAAGGTAAGACCCTATTGCTGAAGATGGGATATTTAAGACACAGAGCAATGAAACTAGAACTGATTTGGAAGCCTCCTTCCTGAAGACTGGGTTCCATAGTATCAGAGGATGTAATGCAAACTGCCAATGGAGAAAACCAATGATTCCATCCAATTGTAAAGTCTATGAACCACAACAATGATCAACCGGGCAAATATTCTCTACTGGTACAGTAGTGGCACTTTTAT
>NW_008434036.1:0-379 GCF_000622305.1 Nannospalax galili | reverse complement strand
GTTGATATACCAAGCCCTGGAGAAGGGTGTTGACCCAGGGGGACCCAGGGCGGTCCTCAGCCACCACCTTCTTTAATTCTTTAAGATCTTTAGACTCCCAAGGGTACCAGGCGGCCAGGCACTGGGGTCCAGGGTTGATGTTTATGGGGAAAGCCTGGACCAGGCCCATGGGAGCAGAGAGCTCAGATGGACTAGATGGGGGGAGCAAGAGTCCTTTCCATTATGCTCATCCCGACCACTCGGGGTACCCCCTTTATCTTCCCCATTCTCGTCACCTCCCCTGCCCCGTTTCCAGATCGCTCCATAGTATGCACTTCACTTTCAATCTTTGGGCTCTCTCCTCATCAAACGTGACCCATTGATCTTCCCCTGTGACCTT
>NW_008434035.1:0-378 GCF_000622305.1 Nannospalax galili | reverse complement strand
CATTCAGCATGGAAATTCTTCCTTATACCTTTATATTTTATAACCATAAAATATTTTGTCTGTGGAGATGTGCATATTATGTACACAGTGAAATTCATCTGGAAGAAGAGATAGCAGCTCCTACTAGGATGACTTGAAAGAAGCTGTGCCTATTTTCTCTAGGTGGTGAGGTGTCTCGACACAAGCATGGAAAATAATTTTGACTTAGACACAAAGACTTTTGGATAAACAAAGAGATTATTACCAGGATAAGGAAATATACTTTTATCACTGCAGAATGCAGGACAGCATTGTTTTCCTTCATGAACAACTACATCAAAACCCACTCTCTCCCACAAATATTGTCTATGTCAATTGCAAGTTTTTATACATAAAGTG
>NW_008434034.1:0-378 GCF_000622305.1 Nannospalax galili | reverse complement strand
ATGTCACAATTGAACATTGTGAAGTCATATTGTAACATTGTGAAGGCACCATGGAGCACTCTGATGTCACATTGGGGGATTCTTAGGGGACATTGCCCACCGCGTTTGCATATTGAGCATGGTGATGACACAATAGATCATGGTAATGACACAACTGCGCATACTGGTGGCACAATGAGCATTGTGATGTCACAATGGAAGATTGTGAAGTCATATTGTTACATTCTAATGGCATATTGAAGCACTATAATGGCACATGGGGCAATAGTATTGGCACATTGGAACACTGTGATGTCAAAATGGAATATTTTGAAGTCAAATTGTAACATTGTGTTGGCACATTGGAGCAATATAATGGCACATGGGTCCATAGTGTTG
>NW_008434033.1:0-378 GCF_000622305.1 Nannospalax galili | reverse complement strand
AGACGTGTTTTGCCTGTGGGCATGTCAGAAGAGCATTTTCTTGATTGTTAATTGATGTAGGAGGGACCATTTCACTGTGGGTGGTACCCTCCCTAACTGTAACTATGGTGATCTAATGTAACTATGCCCCTGGCATAATGTAATAGTGGATTTATCCTTTACAGACAGCACTCTGCCTCCCCTCAGGATTGAGAGTTCTTTTGGACATTAGCCCTCTCTCAACTGCCAGCTGATAAAGGACTCCTAATTCAACCATCACTATGTGGCAGTCCTCTGTCCCTCATCCTCTGTATTACTCATAACTCCCTGAGCTCCCATTCTCAAGGCCTGAGCTCCAGACATCTTTTCTTTTCTATATTTTTATTGTGGGTTTTTTTT
>NW_008434032.1:0-379 GCF_000622305.1 Nannospalax galili | reverse complement strand
CCTCCCTTCCCCCAGCTCCTCTTGCTGTATAGACCAGGCTGATCTCTAACTGTGGCAATCCTTCTGCCTCTGCATCCCAAGTTCTGGGGTTACAGAAGTGTCCCACCACTGCTGGCTTGCCATTTTCATTTTTTATATATTTTCCCCAGATTTTTTTTTTTGCATCAGTTCCACCAAGGGTAGATCTGAAATCTTTAGAACTTGAAATTCCCACATAATTACAGTTTACATAATTAAACTTTACGTAACTCAAACTGCCTTGATTTAACATCTGGGTCAGGGGAAAGTGTCTTCCCTGTTCCCTACCACTGCTATGCTCATGTTTAACCCATTTATCTATAGCCTGAGGAATAAAGGTATCGAGCTCCCTGAAAAAAAA
>NW_008434031.1:0-378 GCF_000622305.1 Nannospalax galili | reverse complement strand
TGACATCACAGTGCTTCAATGTGTCATAACTTTGCTCCATGTGCCATCACCCTTCCTTATTGTGTGGTCATAATTGTCCAATGTGTCATTGTAATGCTCAGTCTCCCATAACAATACACCAAGGTGTCATTTCAATGCACCTATGTGTCATCACAAAGGCCCAATATATCATAACAATGTTCTGTGTGCCATCACACAGCTTCTATTTGTTATCATCATACTCCAATGCACCATCACAATGCTCGCTGTGCAGTCATAATTCCTCAGTGTGTCATAATAATATTCAATGTGCCGTCACAATGCTCCAATATGATATCACAATTCTCCGATTTTCCAGCACATTGCTCGGTGTCTATTAAAATGCTCCAATGTGTCATC
>NW_008434030.1:0-378 GCF_000622305.1 Nannospalax galili | reverse complement strand
CCGGACCCGCCCCCTCCCGCCGCCGCGCTGGGAGGGGGCGTGGCCCGTGCCCAGAAGGCCCCGCCCCGTTGGTGAATATTGATGCGGCGCGCGTCGGCGTCGCCCTCCTCCCATTGAGCGAGGCTGTGTCGCGTGGCCCGGCGTCGGCGTGACGGTTGGACGCGGGCGCGGCACTGCGGGTCCCGATTGCTGCAGCCGCTTGTCAGTGTGATGAAGATTGGCACCCAGGTAAGCTGTCACTCAACCGCTCAGCCGCCGCCGCCGCCGCTCTCGCCGCCGCCGTCCCTATCAATCACACCGGCCGAGGCCGCCGCTGCGGCCGCCTCCACCTCCGCCGCGGGACTGGCGGGCGGACGGGCGGGCGGGCGGCGCCCGGGG
>NW_008434029.1:0-378 GCF_000622305.1 Nannospalax galili | reverse complement strand
GCTGAGCTGGAAATTAAAAGGAAAGAGAGAGAAGCCAAAGAAATGCATGAATGAAAGCGACAGAAGAGGAGACTGAAGATCAAGAGAAAGCCAAAGAGAGAGAGGGAGTGGCAGAACTTCGAGGAAAGTCGAGATGGTCGAGTGGACAGCGGGCAAAATTTCCAAGCAAATACTAAAGGGAAGACGGAGAAGAACCGGACCTTCCTGAGACCACCAAAAGTAAAAATGGAGCAGCGTGAGTGACCAGCGGGGGTCACAGCCAGAAGCTTCCCAGCTGTCCCTTCCTGCTTCAAAGGACTCATTCGTTCCTCCCACTTCACCCGACACAGAGTAGCATTTGCTTTTTAGTCCATTTTGTTTTCAATACAATTTAATATC
>NW_008434028.1:0-378 GCF_000622305.1 Nannospalax galili | reverse complement strand
TTACAAGATTCCCAAGGCCACTCCACAAGGTTATAGAAGCAGTAAACAATTGTGAAAAGAAATTCCCCAGCTAACCAAGCTGCCTGCCAGTTGTGCACAGATCTCAGACTGCTGCTTCCATGCATCATCACTTAGGCTGGATGGGCTTTTGGGTGATGCAGCTGTCTGTGCTTGTCCGTGCTCCAGGAATTAACTTCCCTAGCATCCTTAGTTCAGTGAACTGGACTTTGGTAGAATTACCTTTTTGTGTCATTAGTTTCCCATCTCAGGTGGAGACATCTACTCAGGTATCCCCAGAAGTCTCACACAACACTGTTGCTGTTGGGAACTGTGAAAGCTCAATACTTTCCCCTCTTGTTTATATTTTTAGAGGTTTGA
>NW_008434027.1:0-378 GCF_000622305.1 Nannospalax galili | reverse complement strand
CACTGAGCAATCTCTCCAGCCCGTGATTTTATTTTTATGTGTATGAGTATTTTACCTGCATGTATCTAAGTGCACCTACAGGTACAATGCCTGTGGAGGCCAGAAGAGGGCACAGAATCCCCTGAACCTGGAGTTATGAACATTTGTTAGCTGCCACGTGGGTGCTGGGAGCTGAACACAGGTCCTCTGCAAGAGCAGTCAGTTTTCTTAACGGCTGAACTACCTCTCCAGGCCCTTGTTTGGTTAGTTTTTGAGACAGGGGCTCATTATGTACTACAGGATGGCCTGGAACGCACTATGCAAGCCCAGGCCTCAGCCTCCCTAGTGCTGGGATTCCAGGAAGGAGCCACCATGTCCACCTTCACCGTGGATTTTGAC
>NW_008434026.1:0-378 GCF_000622305.1 Nannospalax galili | reverse complement strand
TGCACCACCATGTCTGGCTAACAATGATTAGATTTTAAATGTCTGAAGTGAATGTTAATTTATTATGGTCATATAATACAGACATACCTATATTTACACTTAGGACTAAATGTCTACAAACGAAAAAAGGATTAATGATTTGAAAGGCTGGTTTTTAAGAATGCTACTAATCACATACATAGAAGCTGTTCAAGTGGTTCTTGAAAGAGTATATTAAACGCTTGACTGATTTACTAGAAACTCATTTTTTGTTAGGCTGTGGCATCTGGACGTTAGTATTTCCAGGGAAATCTGAGTGTACATAGTTTTATCTGCTGAAGTTCTGAAACAGACTCACTTTTAGAAGTCATGATTCTCGTTGGTTGTTTAAGGCAATAG
>NW_008434025.1:0-378 GCF_000622305.1 Nannospalax galili | reverse complement strand
GTCCCCTGCCAGGCTTGGATCCAGGCAGGTTCCAGTTCCTTCAACTCTGATCCCTGGACTAGCCTCCTCACTCAGACTAACTAAACACTCTATCACAGATTACTAGTCTCTCCCCAGGCCGTTCCCCCACTGCCCACTTACCAGCCTTCAGATCAGGCAGACAGATCTACTCAGCCAGTACTCTGGCAAGTCAGATTAAACCCACTGCATCTCTACTCCATTCCTCTCAACCACCCATACCCCATCCCCTGCCAGCTTTGAACCCAGGCCAGCTCCAATTCTTTCAACTCAGGTCCCTGGATGAGCTTCCTAATTCAAACTATCTCAAGTCCCTAGAATAGACTCCACTAGATCCTGATCTATATGGCATAGACCAGT
>NW_008434024.1:0-378 GCF_000622305.1 Nannospalax galili | reverse complement strand
GGCTAGGATCAAGAGAACAAATGATACCAAATGCTGGAGAGCATGTGGAGAAAGGGGAATGCTCATTCACTGCTGATGGCATTGCAAACTCGTGCAACCCCTATGGAAAACAGTGCTCTTAAACTAAAAATGAAGCTGGGCATGGTGGTGCATGCCTTTAATCCCAGTACTCGAGAGGCAGCTGGGGCTACAGGAATCCTGTCTCAAAAAGACCAAAACAAAAAAACAAAACAAAACAAAACTAAAAAACTAAAAATGAACCTACCATATGACCCTGTTATATCACTCCTTGGTGTATATACCCAAAGGACTCATCCTGTTGTAGAAACACTTATACAACCATGTTTGTTACTGCTCTTTTCACAATAGCTAAGAGAT
>NW_008434023.1:0-378 GCF_000622305.1 Nannospalax galili | reverse complement strand
CAGAAGAGGACACCTGTTCCCCGTGGAACTGAAGTTGTAGATTGTTGTTAGCCACCATGTGGGTGCTGGGACTCGAACCTGGGTCATCTGCAAGAGCAACCAGTGCTCTTAACCACTGAACCATCTCTCCAGATCCCATAGCTCAAAAAATTTTAGTTGAAGTACATGAAACATGAAACTGAATTTTTGTCTTTACTTAAATGATTTAAAAATAATTTTATTCAATGTTTGAATGATTTTTTCCACTTTGTCAAAATTATTATTCATTGTGTCTACATATATATCATGATTTACTCACTGAGACAAATGCTAATTAGAGACTTTTAAAAAATAGATCATGCATTTTATGCATATTGTTAATGGTAATCGTTTAATGTA
>NW_008434022.1:0-378 GCF_000622305.1 Nannospalax galili | reverse complement strand
CTGAGTGTCCAAGAGTTACCAGGAAGGTGGCTCCACTCAGGAGCACCTTGAGCTGCTTGTCGTAGAACTCAGCCTAATGGTGGGACACCAGGGCACACTCGGTGCACTGGCGTACTGGGTCCACGAAACACATGCGCCTAAGTGGCGCCTTCTGGCTGCAGTACCCATCGCAGAAGCACTTGCCACAGCGGCGGCAGTGGTGCTTTATGGTGATAAAGTCAAACTTGGCATCATACTGCATATATCTTGAACACCCCTTGTCCGGGACCCACTGCTGCTCCTCCAAGTCGAACCGGCTTCCGAAGGCACCACGCACAGGCCGCTGGGGGAACGCGCACCAGCTTCTTGGCATCGCAGCGTGCAGCCCCCCCCTCCCCG
>NW_008434021.1:0-378 GCF_000622305.1 Nannospalax galili | reverse complement strand
ATTATATATATATACATATATATATATATACATATATATATATGTTGAAACATGAGGCAGGCAGTTTACACAGCAAAATGAGGAAATCTCTGCTATGATTTTCAGATGCTATCCTTAGTTTTTGAGTTTATAGAAGTATTAACTGATCTGTTAATACATTCTAAAAGATTTCACAAGCAAGGCCCCACTTCCTAAAGGATCTATAACCTCCCCAATTGCACTACCAACTGGGCATCAAGTGTTCAAATACATGAGCCTATTTCTCATGCAGGCCACCACATTCCATTCCCTGGCCCCCACAGGCTCATGGCAATCTCATGATGCAAAATTCATTGGATCCAACTTCAAAAGTCTCCATAGTCTTTAACAGTCCCAACA
>NW_008434020.1:0-378 GCF_000622305.1 Nannospalax galili | reverse complement strand
AGGCACCCACACTCACATGCACCCCTCCCCCCACGACACACACACCTTCAAAACTACTCACCATGCTTATTTACATTAGCTTCTGGTATGGTAAATCATGTCACGTATCAACACAAAAACATAGCTCACCCCTCAAGCAGAATAAGAGATAGTTTTTTCTGGAGGCAGATCTGAGAGACCATGGCCCAAGGGCAGAGATTCAGGTTACCCTAATACCATGTTCCAATATGGTAATGTGGAAGGTTTTTAATAACAGAGCAAAAAATTCATAAATGAAGACATGTTTCAAATACATGGGTGGGGACGTCAGCTGGGCGTGTTAGAGCAAAGTGAAAGTGTCTACTTCAGGTCTCAGATAGTCTCTGATTATATTCTTAG
>NW_008434019.1:0-378 GCF_000622305.1 Nannospalax galili | reverse complement strand
CCCCCCCCAGAAAATTTCACATCCTAATCTCTAGACTTTGCAGATATATTACTTCACATGGTCTAGGGGACTTCGTACCTGTGATTTGAGGAAAGATCTTGGCATAAGGAGATTATCCTGGCTTAAACAGATGAGCCCAACGTAATCACAAGGGACTGATAAGAACACTGAGTAGTAGATGATGTGTTGAAGGGACGCAGGTACTTTCCACAAGTCCACAGGGGAAGAACAGATCCCCCAACAGCCTCTGAAAGGAGCGCTGTTCTGTGTAACCATTTTAGATTTCTGGCCTCCACAGTATAACATGATTTTCAAGCCACCAAGTTGGTGATAACTGTTACAGCAACAATAAAAAATGAGCTGATGCATCCTTTGGGG
>NW_008434018.1:0-378 GCF_000622305.1 Nannospalax galili | reverse complement strand
CCACACTGCTTTCCGTAGTGGTTGCATGAGATCGCATCCCCACCAGCCATGAATGAGCGCTCCTCTTTCTCCACATCCTCTGCAGTATTTGGAGTCTTCTATTCTCTTGATCTTGGCCAATCTGACTGGGGTAAGATGCAATCTTAAAGTGGTTTTGATCTGCATTATCTCTAATTATTAAGGATGTTGAGCACTTTTTAAGGTGCTTCTTAGCTGCTTTTATTTCTTCACTTGATAACTCTCTGTTTAGGCCCATCACCCATCTTTATTGGGTTGTTTGTCTTCTTTCTTTCTTTATTGAGTTTTTTGTATATTCTGCATATTAACCCTCTGTCAGATGTGTAGCTGGTGAAGATTTTCTCCCACTCAATGGGTTTC
>NW_008434017.1:0-378 GCF_000622305.1 Nannospalax galili | reverse complement strand
GTAGACCAGGCTGGCCTCAGTCTCACAGAGATCTGCCTGCCTCTGCATCCCAAGTACTGGGATTAAAGGTTTTTGCCACCATACCTGATGCATTTTTTTCATGTTTTACTTATTTTTAAGTGTATGATTGTTTTGTCTGAATGTATGTTTGTGTACCACATGCATGCAGTGCCCTTGAAGGCCAGAAGAGGATATCAGATCCTTTGGAAAACTAAGCAAAGGATGACAGTGAGATGGCATGTGGGTGCTAGGAACCAGACCCAGGTCCTCTGTAAGAACAGACACTCCTTGTCCTAGTTTGTTCTTCATTGCTGTGACAGAATACTATGACCACTACCAACTTGGGGAGGAAATGGTTTATTTAGCTTACATATCCTG
>NW_008434016.1:0-378 GCF_000622305.1 Nannospalax galili | reverse complement strand
TGTGGCTGAATGAAATAACAAAAACAATTCAGGACTTGAAAAGTGAATTCATGAGAGAGACAGAAATATTGAAAAATACCCAAGCCAAAATGAATATCTGTTTGTTGTCTGTTATCTTCAAGCAACTCATGTCATCATCAAAGATAGAGCCTCCCTTAGGATGAAAGGATGGAAAAAATATTTCACGAAAATAGCAAGCAAGCAGGCATTGCAATTCTAATATCCGGCAAAGTAGACTTCAATATAAAATCAATCAGAAGAGGTAAAAAGTGTCACTTCATGTTCATCAAAGAAATAATTGGCCAAGAAGATATTACAATCATGAAGATATATGCACCAATCTATGCTGCACCTAGTTTCATAAAAACAGTACAACAG
>NW_008434015.1:0-378 GCF_000622305.1 Nannospalax galili | reverse complement strand
ATACTATTGCTACATATACAAGCATATATGCATATACATGTATAAATGTACCATATTCTGAGTACATTTAGGGATACATGTGAGTATGTGTTCAGTGACAACCACTTGGGATTGGATAACCTCTTAGGGAGCTCATCCTTGGAAAAACAAACTCTCCTCTCAGCAGCCACATATTGCCTACAGTCTTTCACAATTGATCAAAATGCAGAGAATATCTGTTAAAATTATTCCATTCAATCTTCTTATTGCTGCCTCTACGTCCATGATATATATACTGGGTCTATCCACTGTAGTATGGCAATCTACCAGAAGTAACATCAGCAAATTGAAAACATTGGTCCTCAGGAGCCCTCAACTGGCAATAGATACTCAGCTAGG
>NW_008434014.1:0-378 GCF_000622305.1 Nannospalax galili | reverse complement strand
TATATAGACCAGGCTGGCCTCTCTTGAGTGCTGGGATTAAAGGCTTGTGCTACCACAAAGGCAGAGACAATCAAAAGATTTCTGTCCTTTTTTTTGCCTTGAACTTGTGGCAATCCTCCTGCCTCAGCTTTCTGAGTGCTGGGATTACAGGTGAATACCTAGGCACCTGGCCTACAAGGTCTTGCATGTCTAGCCCATGGCTCTGATCCCAGCTTCTCCACCCCTGTGACACCTGCCTTCTTTCATTTCCTCAAGGCACCAACCTCTTCTTAGGGCTCCAGCCTTTGTACAGGCTGCTTCCACTGCCCAAAACCTAACCATTCCTAACCATTACCCACCACTTCCCTGGCCAACATTCATGGATCATGAAGGTCTCAG
>NW_008434013.1:0-378 GCF_000622305.1 Nannospalax galili | reverse complement strand
GTCCATTATTCATGGAAAGGATGGGATTCTTTCCTCCCCTCAATGCACTGCTCTTCTTAGCCTCAGTTCACCTGTCTTACACAGTCATTCAGAATAAAGATAAAGTCATTCAGAAAGTTGAGGCTGAAGACTTGGTTGAATGAGGGAGTTTCTAGGAGGCTACAACAGAGTTGGGGAGAGAGAAGTATAACTTGCCTGAGTTTCAGAGATGCAGGATATTTTAAAGACAGGAGGTGTGTGTGTCTGCTTGGGAATCATAAACAATGACAAAGGTCATTGTTTTCATTTGAAAAGCTAAGCTGGTTACATGTAAAAATGAGAAAGGTTATTTTTTAAAAAAATTATTTATTTAATAACCATATAATTAGAAGAAGCATT
>NW_008434012.1:0-378 GCF_000622305.1 Nannospalax galili | reverse complement strand
GGGACTCGGGGGCCGGGGGAGGGCGGGAGGGATGGTTCCCGGTTCCCGGCTGCGAGCAGTCTCCGCTCCTCCTCCGACACCCACCCACCCAGGCCTGGCTCTCAATGCCTAGCTCTCGATCGCGCGGGGCCCTGGAGTCCCCACGGCGTCCCGGTCACTGTCCCCGCCCCGAGCGTCCTCACCTCCGTCCGGGAGGCAGTGCGTGCCCCCGGGGCGCAGAGCGAGGCCGGATCCGACGGGCGAGGCCCAGGGGCCGCCCCTAGCTGGCTGCGGGGCTCGGGGCCCAGGCGGCTGCCATGCCAGCCGCGCGCATGGGAATCTGGGGCTGGAGGCGACCCCGAGCGGTGGCGGCAGCTCCTCGCGCGCTCGGCCCCCTGC
>NW_008434011.1:0-378 GCF_000622305.1 Nannospalax galili | reverse complement strand
CTCTAGAGCTGTTGTGAAGGTGCACACCTGTGTCCTGACACTCTAGAGCTGATGTGAAGGTGCACACCTGTGCCCCTAACACACTAGAGCTGATGTGAATGTACAGACTTGTGACCCTAACACTCTAGAGCTGAAGTGAAGGTTCACACCTGTGACCCTAACAAATAGTCTAGAGCTGACATGAAGGTGCACATCTGTGACCCTAACACTCTAGAGCTGACGTGGAGGTGTACACCTGTAATTCTGACACTCTAGAGCTGTTGTGAAGGTGCACACCTGTGATCCTCACACTCTAGAGCTGATGTGAAGGTGCACACCTGTGACCCGAACACTCTAGAGCTGTTGTGAAGGTGCACACCTGTGTCCTGACACTCTAGA
>NW_008434010.1:0-378 GCF_000622305.1 Nannospalax galili | reverse complement strand
TTTTTTTTTCAATTTTATAACTGCACATGTTTTCTTGCATACTGACCACTCTAAACCCTCATCGCTCTACCATCTGTCCACAATCCCAACTTCCTATGAACCTCCCTCTCTCCTGTTCATGCCTGTTGGTTTTGTTTTGTGACCCACCAAGATTAACCAGAGCCACGTAGCTATAATTCCTTTTGGGAGCCATAAACAACATATGGCCTCCTCCTCCCTTGGTCCATATGAAAAACCAAGGTATGGTTTTGCTAAACTGCAGTCTAGAAAACTGACAGAGAAATGGTGAGTATTTACTTACAGGATTGTGGGTGCTCCCTCCAGGAGGGCCTCACTCAAAAGTCTTCAACCAGGCTTAGATGGTGACTTCCACTCAGC
>NW_008434009.1:0-378 GCF_000622305.1 Nannospalax galili | reverse complement strand
AATATGAACTTGTGCAGTTAATAAAAACTAAACAGTATTTCAACCAGCTGCCTATGTTCATACCAGTATCTCAGAAGCAAGCCTGTATAAAATTAAGACATATTTTAAAATAAACCACAAAGGGTATGAAAATATGAGTATTTTAAATTTTAAAACAGCTAATGAAAACAGGAAAATGGATTTAGACATTAATTCTATTGTAGAAACACAGATGTAAAGCCATTAGCAGAGAGATAGTTTAGCTCATGAATTTATTTCTGCTTTCAAGATTCATGATATTCAGGTAAGAGTTCTGACTCTTTGCTATGAAAATATTCTATCAGCATTCAACTAAAGATCTTTTACGAGATGAACTGAACCAACCACTGAAAATTTAAA
>NW_008434008.1:0-378 GCF_000622305.1 Nannospalax galili | reverse complement strand
CTCTAGAGGAAAGGTTGGGAGCCTGGACCCAGACATGGTCATTAATACAGGAAAATGGCATGAGGCTCTCAGGTGGGTCAGCTCAGTGACTTCTGACTACCTGAAAATACAAGCTTAGAAAACACAGCCTTCTCTCACTTTGCCTAACATTTGGCTTCTCAGCTCTCAAATTTGCAAAACTTTTGTGAAGCCATAGTGATTTTAGAGGAAAAGGCTACCCAGGGCTGATTGTTGTCAGCTTTGGGTCCCTGAACTGAGGACAGTGATTGCCTCTGTACATAGTGCTCTGCTTGTAGCACATCCGCACTCACCTGGCAAAGGATTTTGAAGGGAATGTGAAACAAAGGTGGAAAGACCTAAGAACACGACTGGAGAAAC
>NW_008434007.1:0-378 GCF_000622305.1 Nannospalax galili | reverse complement strand
AAATCATAAAATTATAGTAATGAAAAGCTTTACTATTGGTCTGAAGACAGACCAATCAGGATATAATTCCACACAGGCATAATTAAAAATTCATTTGAATATTTGTATTATTGCTAACATCATTCCAGTCAATAAGAGACAAAACCTTCTAACATTTACAAAGGATATTTCTTGAGGACACTATGGTTAGTCAAATTCTCAAGACTTGTTTCTAGTGAAACAGAACACATTAAAGCCATTTCTAGATCTTCCTTTCTTTTTGAGTTGAACCTCTCTCTTTGGATCTGCCACACTCACTCAAACCCACCTTGTTCATTTGCTGCTGTCTCCACTTTCTTAACATTCCAGGGTAGTTTGATTCCATCCACACAGCTGACC
>NW_008434006.1:0-377 GCF_000622305.1 Nannospalax galili | reverse complement strand
ACATGGTCGTGTCACCTGCCCTCTCTGACATAAAGATGGTCATGTCACCTGATCCCTCTGACCAGGAGATATTCATGTCACCTGACCCCTCTGACGTGCACACGGTCGTGTCACATGCCCCCTCTGACATGCACATTGTCCTGTCTCCTGATCCCTCTGACGTGCAGAAGTTCGTGTCACATGTCCCCTCTGAAGTGCAGATGGTCGTGTCATGACCCCTCTCTGACACGCAGATGGTCATGACACCTGCCCGCTCTGACGTGCAGATGGTTGTGTCACCTGCCCCCAGTGATGAGCAGATGGTCGGGTCACCTGATCCCTTTGACGTGCAGATGTTCGTGTCACCTGCCCCTCTGAAGTGCAGATGGTCGTGTCAC
>NW_008434005.1:0-378 GCF_000622305.1 Nannospalax galili | reverse complement strand
TTTTTGAAAATTAATTACAATGTACCAGAAAGAACTAAGCACTGTTTTTAAGTTGGCCTTTCTAATCTGATACACAATTTTATATCAGAGGCACAGTTCTTTTTTTTAATACATAGGGGTCTCACAACATAGCCCCAGCTAGCCTGGAATTTACCCCCTATATAGAACAGGCTGGCCTCAAAAATCACAGAGCTCTGCCTGCCTCTGCCTCTAAGTGTAGGACTAAAGGTGTGCACCACCACACCGAGCCAGCCTTTAGAAGTACATTTTTGTCAGAATCTTTCACTTCCTTCTTCATTTCTGTCTGAGTTTTCTTTAAAGTTTCTATCTCTTTTGAGAATTCATTCAGAAGTTTATCCCTATCTTCTTTTAGTTCTT
>NW_008434004.1:0-378 GCF_000622305.1 Nannospalax galili | reverse complement strand
TAGTGAGTTCCAGGACAGCTGAGGTTACAGGGAGACCCTGTCTCAAAAAGAGCCCTCCCCCCAAAAAAGTAGGATGCACATAAAAGGTGAAGGAATTGCTCTAGGTCTAAGAGTTTTAGACAAATACGTAAAAACCATACTGTCATCATTACTTTTTATTACTGTGATAAAACACTGATCAAAAGCACCTTGGAGGAAACAGGGTATATTTTACTTTACAGTTCATCATGGCAGAGAGCCAGGCCAGGAGCTCAGGACAAAAACAATGGAGGAATGCTGCTTACTGACACATTTCTCTCACCTGTGCTCAGCCTGCTTTCTTTATAGTATTTATTATTTTTATTTATGTGTATGAGTGTATTGCCTGCATGTGTGTAA
>NW_008434003.1:0-378 GCF_000622305.1 Nannospalax galili | reverse complement strand
GCTCCCTGGGGAGGTCAGAATTGGGGTTTGGATCACCTGGAACAAGCTACTTCACTTGACTGCCTAAGATTTTGCTCTTCTGCCTAAAATCCCCCAGATACAATACTCAGGATAGAAGGAACAAGCCCAAGGTGGTCTGGTACTTAGGCTCTGCTCCTCCCTGACCCACAGATCCCCACTCCTTTCTCAGCTGCTGAGGCACCAGTGAGCTCCAAACCCTCAGGGTTTGCCCCGCAGGCCAGGAGGCCACCATCACCACACTGGAGAAGCTCATGAAGGCCTTTGAATCACTCAAGCTGTTGAGCAGCAGCAGCAGTAACAGCAATCGCCATCACTGCCATTATTATCCAGATGGTTGTGGACTTGTGAGATTTTTTT
>NW_008434002.1:0-378 GCF_000622305.1 Nannospalax galili | reverse complement strand
GACATTTTCTTGATTGTTGAGTGATGTAAGAGGGCCCAGCCCATTGTGGGCAGTGCCATACCTGGGCAGGTGGTCCTGTATTATATAAGAAAGCAGACTGAGCACCGAGCAAGCCAGTAAGCAGTGCTTCTCCATGGTTCCTGCCTTGACTTTGATGATGGACTGTGCTGTTAAGTCAAATAAACGCTTTCCTCTCCAAGTTGGTTTTGGTCAGTGTTTATCATAGCAATAGAAAGTAACTAGAGCATCCAGGCTAATGTCTGCTAGGTATCACCCTACCAGTTCCTTTTGCAGTTACACTTCAGTTCTGTAGGACCCAGAAACAAAACCATCTCTACTAAGCTTTGCTTTCCTCCCTCCCTCCCTCCCTCCCTCCCT
>NW_008434001.1:0-378 GCF_000622305.1 Nannospalax galili | reverse complement strand
TCAGCTGTGTCACCATCTTAGGGACCTAATAGTATTGAGACTGGTAAAAGCTAGGAGGACTTTTGAACATGTACTAAATGCATTTTGTATGTGGAATGGTCATGAGCCTCTGGGGGTGTTGAATGAAAATATCTGCCATAGGCTCCAAGTACTGAACATGTGTCCTGTTGTTGGTGAAGATCTGGGATATTTTAAGAGGCCTGGCCTTGGTGGTCGAAGCACAATACTGGGCGGGCTTTAAAAATTCTTAGGCCTTGCTTTATTTTCCTTCTCTCTCTGCTTCCTGTAGCTACTTGAAGATGTCATCATTTGGCATTCTGCTCTAGCCTGCTCTGCCACTATCCTTCCCCACCATTACTGGATCTCTGAACCTCTGGA
>NW_008434000.1:0-378 GCF_000622305.1 Nannospalax galili | reverse complement strand
TGCAGAGGACCCAGGTTCAGTTCCCAGAACCCACATGGCAGCTAACAACCAGCCGTAACTCCAGTTCCAGAGGATTCGACACCCTCATCTGGCCACTGTGGGCACTACATGACATGTGTGCACTTCTATACATGCAGGCAAAACACTCATACACATAGAATAAAAACAAATGCAAATTTTTAAAAGTAAATAGTAACTAAGAAAGCAATTAACTACAAAATAGGAAAAATTATACTCTATAGTTTTTCATTTTCTGAGGGTTTTTTAAAAAATCCAGAAAATTAACATATATGTCTATATGCATTTATATATGTATACATACATATACGTGCATTTATATATACATATATACATATACACACACTGTGTGTGTGTGTG
>NW_008433999.1:0-378 GCF_000622305.1 Nannospalax galili | reverse complement strand
CTTAGGTGAGAATTTAAATTAACTAACCCCTGGACAAAAGGGCACTCCAGCTCCAAGTGCCCCATGAACAAAAACAGAGGATTTAAACCACAGGTGGCCATGGAGCACTTAAAGAATTTAAGGTGGCTTGTGCCATACAAACGGAAAAAAAGATTTTAAAAAGCTATTTTTTCCCATATACCTTTTCATGGGGAAGGGGCTTATCAGAGGACCACCGCCATCTCTCTCTCTTTGCTTTATTTCGGTTATTGCCTTCACAAGGGTCTGGATACGGTTTGAGGGCAACTGAAGCCTCTTGGTCAGGGCAACTCCCCGATATTGGCCGACGGCCCCCTGCCCTCTTTCTGGACACCAACAGCCCGACTGGGTGTAGGCAAT
>NW_008433998.1:0-378 GCF_000622305.1 Nannospalax galili | reverse complement strand
AAAATCAATGTCCTGACTCAGTGAGGGAAGAATAAATTCTACCTTCTACCTTTCTGTTCTATTTTAAGCCTCAGTACTCTGGATGATGTCCATAAACCCTGGGGAGGGCCATCTACTTTTCTCAGATTACTAGTTCAAAACTTTTTCCAAAGCACCATCACAGATCATGAATGTTCAACCAAATATCTTGGCACCCTGTGTCCTAGCCATACAGGTCCATAAATTAAGCATCACACATCAAGATGTTTACCTCATGTGATCTGAAAGAAGATATAAGCAGTCAAATCACACTTTTGCATAGTGTTTTGCAAATGTTTTAAAATTATATCCTTGTCTGAAATTCTATCAAATAATTTCCTAAATTTAGTGTGCCAATTT
>NW_008433997.1:0-378 GCF_000622305.1 Nannospalax galili | reverse complement strand
TTTTCTGATTGGTCTGTGCCACGCAGTCTGTCAGCAGCCTCCAGGCTTGCAAGCAGTGTAAGGAGGCTTGGGCTCCTTTTCACCGGGTATTTGTGGACCAAGAAGTGAAATGAATTCTTGCTGAATCCCAGGGCTTTGGGTCTGCACCATCTTTGGAGGCCTCCTGCTGCACTTGTCCCCACGGATGGGCCTGATCTTGCGAGTCCTCAAGTCAAAGGTTCAAGCAGTGTCCTGGAACGTATATATATGAAGAAGCTAGGCCACTGGTGGGGGAAGGGGCAGGGCTGACTCCTGGGGGCAGTTTGCTTCTGATGCCACCAAAGAAGACTGAGCTCCTGGACTGAGGCCTACACAGCTGCTCTGATCACCAGGGAGGAG
>NW_008433996.1:0-378 GCF_000622305.1 Nannospalax galili | reverse complement strand
CGGTTGAAAGGTGCCTTTTTGGCCATCTGTCTCCCAGGTAAGTATTTTAGAGCTAATTTGGGGAGCACTTTGATACCCGAGGCCGCGGAGGGATCGGTCAGAGCTCTGTAAAGGCCATCTCTTCGGCCAATACATAGAGCTCATAACACTTGTATCAGCTCCGGTATCAACCAAACCTGGGAAATGCTTTCCTTCAATTGTAATAGTCAGCATCGGCCTATCCTGTACTCCAAGAGTCAGAAAGGCTATATTATCTCCAGAGGCTCCGAAGCCAGAGCTTCCTCTCTCCCTCTTTAAAGAGGGGAGGTGGCCATGGGCTGACTGTAAAAGCAGAAGTTGTGCAATGCGGTCTCCTTTTGAAATAACGGTTATTCCCCG
>NW_008433995.1:0-378 GCF_000622305.1 Nannospalax galili | reverse complement strand
GAGCTCTCATTGTGCTCTGGTATTTTCTCCTCATTTATTAGATTTACCTATCAACTGCAGAGCTAGAAAAGTAATGGGCATGTTTTCAGACTGAAGAGAAAAATTTCTCTGATGTTGCCTTCGTAAAAGAGATAATGGGAGTCTATTCAGAAGTGAAGGGCAGCAATTATTTGTCTGGAAATGACATGTCAACCCTGTTAGACACCATTGACTGTGCCTTTCACACAGCTCATGAAACGATTTTGCATAGGTTATGAATTTCCTTTATTTCTTTATCTTCTTTAATGTTCATATATGTATCAATGATTTTCTTTTGTTTAAATATTTTATTTTTATTTTATATATATGAGTGTATTGCCTGCATGTATGTAATTGCAC
>NW_008433994.1:0-378 GCF_000622305.1 Nannospalax galili | reverse complement strand
CTCCCTCCCTGCCTTCCTTTCTTCCTTCAAAGCATGAATTCTCTCTTCTTTTTCTGTTTGCTTTTGTGGAGCTTGAGTCGGATCCAAGGACTGAACACATGTGATGGCAAGTGCTCTACAGCTGAGCTACGCCCTGGCAGCCCTGCCAGCATGTGGTCTGAGGCTTGTGCTATGTTCCCCCAAAGGAACTTGAACAGGTACTTTAACAACACTGTTAAAATAATTCTAGGAACTGTGACTTGCTGGATCAGGTGTATCCCACAGAAACAGGAAACTGCTTTGAAGACCTGGGATGGGTATTATTTTCAGAAGTTAGGAGTGTCTATTACATTTCCAAATTTTAATTAAAAACAAAGAAAGTGGCATCATCATGCTAAT
>NW_008433993.1:0-378 GCF_000622305.1 Nannospalax galili | reverse complement strand
TCAAGTTTGATTTCCAGATGGTGTATACATATTTAATCCTGAAGCTTGCACCCTTCATTTTAACAGTACAACCAGATTTAGCATGATGATATCGTCACAGACTCTGGAAAAGTCCTCCGTGCAAGATTAATGTTGCCAGTCCTAGGGCACCATCGTGAAAAACCAGATGAAGACGGTACGTGACTATGCTTTAGTGGGGTTTCCTGAAGGTTTGGGATCATAACCGTACAGGAAAGTGGCTGCTATTACAAGAATGGCTCCAAGGAAAAAGACACAGGTTGTCACAAAATCTTGTAGCCAAAAATAGGATATGAGTGTTGACAATATTATGGACAAGACGTTGCAAGCCCTTTTAGAGTATTATCTGCATACTTGATA
>NW_008433992.1:0-378 GCF_000622305.1 Nannospalax galili | reverse complement strand
ATTCCATATTATCTTAATTGAATTAGGAAGACCCAGCCTAAATATGGGAGGCACTATTGGGGGTGGACTGAATGAAAAGGAGAGAGTGAGTTAAGAGCAAACATTCATCTCTCTGTGCTACTAGGATGTGAATACAACATGACTAGCTGCATCTATCTCCTGCCACCTTGACTTCATCACTATGATGGGCAGTATCTGTGAAATGGGAACAAAAATAAACCTTTCCATCCAAGTACTAACCAAGCTCAGTCCTGTTTAGTTTCCAAGATCAGATGAGACTGGGTGTGTTCAGGGTGATAAATAATACCTAGCTAGTTTTAAATATCTGAGAGAATCATATTAGTCCAACAACCTAATGACAAATTACACATACATTAT
>NW_008433991.1:0-378 GCF_000622305.1 Nannospalax galili | reverse complement strand
CAAAGCTCACTTAATCTCAAATTAAGCACATTATGAAAATTCATCAATTTATTTTTAATTTTTTGTGTGTATGTATGCCTGTCCACATTTATGGATATACATGTAGATGTGGTTGACCACAGAGGACAGAAGATATCTGGCTCCTGGAGCTGTAGCTACAGGCAGCTTTGAGCCACACAGCAAGATGCTGGGAGCCTAACTTAGGTCCTCTAGAAGAGCAGAAAGTGCACTTAGACTTTGTGTCCACTCTCCTGCCCCCAACATTGTTTTAAATAGCAACAGAAACTATGTCTGTTTGAATAACATTATTAGTATTATACTCACCCACATTCATGGTTTAAGTCATGTGTAATAAGAGACACATCAGAAATATTAATT
>NW_008433990.1:0-378 GCF_000622305.1 Nannospalax galili | reverse complement strand
AAAAGTAGGATTTATTTCAGCCAGAATGTTAACTTGCTGATTTGCCTCTTTACAGTTAAATAATTTAATATCACGCTTCTTTTAAGATAGGCTTTGTAAAATGATTGTATTTTGATCGTCATGAATGTTATTGCCAGTGAAAACATAGTACCATGCAGCAGAATAAAGAGTTAAGGTACAGTTTCTGGTGCGATTAGCAGAAAGTTTCAGTAAGCCTACTATGTTTAATACCATGTCTGATTCTGCAGGGGAGAAGTTAGCAAATAGAAACCAACAACGCATAATAATTTAAACAATTATATGTTCTTCCCTCAGAATATATTTAACACTGAGATAAAACACAATACTGGGATTCATAAAAACCTTTCTGAATTAGTG
>NW_008433989.1:0-378 GCF_000622305.1 Nannospalax galili | reverse complement strand
GAGGTAAACCTGGTCTACATAATAAGCTTCAAGTCAGCCGGGGCTACAAGGATGTCTACTCAGACCCTGTGCTGGAGACAGTCCCAATCAAGACGAAGATCTGCCTGCCTCTGCCTCCCAGTGTACAGAGAGACAGAGAGAGAATGGGTGAAAGACCTGCAGTTTAGATATGATAAAAGCTTAGTGCATCCTTGAGTTCTAAATTGTCGTAGTAGAGATGAAGCTTTGAAGCTTCTAGATGTCCTATGGTGCAGAGGAGACCTTATTTTAAGCACCTCTTTTCAACTGAGAAATGCTCTCGAATGAAATAACCAGCTTGAAGTAACAGAGTGTTCTCTGGGCAAGAGAATTATTACCTCGCCTTGTAGAGGAGGATGA
>NW_008433988.1:0-378 GCF_000622305.1 Nannospalax galili | reverse complement strand
CACACACACACACACACAAACACACACACACACCATGTGTGTGTAATAGGACTTAGGTGCATAAATTTGATTCCAACCTATTCAAAGTGCCAGTGTCTCCTTACATTCTACATATACAGAAATGAACAAAGGAAGTTTTCTACCACTTAAGAGACAAGGCATGACATAAGAAGTCAATGTTTTCTTAACAAATTAAATTATATTTTTTTTGTTTTATGAAGTTTTTGTTTGGAAGGAACATACACTGAGACAAAAGAAACTTTAAATATGCATATGCTGTATGTTCTATAGAATAATTTAAAAAATGCAAAGGAAGAAATAGAATCTGTGTTCAGGATCTAAAAATCATCATCATTACTTTGATGACAATAAATCAAA
>NW_008433987.1:0-378 GCF_000622305.1 Nannospalax galili | reverse complement strand
GCCTCTCTTCCTAGCAGTCACTTCCAACCTGTGTCCTTTTCTGTCTCTTAGTCTCCTTTTTTGAGAGCACCAGTTATAGTAGATTGTTGTCTACCCTACTCCCTTCATTTTAAGTCAATTATGTCTTTGAAGATTATCTCCAAATGTAATCATACTCTGAGATGCTGGAAGGGAAGGACTTACAATAAGAAGTTTAAGAGAAGACAATGGAGTTCATAACACTAGGACCTGTGCTCCACCTCACACGTACATCCTCACATGCAAAATACATTCACCCCAACCCAACAGTCCCCAAATATCTTAACCTTTCACACCACTGACACTAAGGTTTTTACTCAAAGCAGCTTTTAGGGCCAAAGTTTAAAGAATCAGGAAAGG
>NW_008433986.1:0-378 GCF_000622305.1 Nannospalax galili | reverse complement strand
GGGTCTGGAGGATGAGATGTCAGGAAGGCTTCCCTTTCCCTTGGCACCTTATAGAGACACAGCACCCGGATTATCCAGTTCCTTGGCAGCTTATGTTCACAAAGTGAGTAGAGCATTCAGCTGTGTTTAAACCTGAGAGCATAAGGAAGACTTAGAAAAGAAATAACACAAAAGAAGTTACAGAAACCACTGAAAATGCAACTGATGAGTAAGTGATGATTCTCTTCGGTCACTAAGCATATTTTAAACAAAATCTCTTTTGATAAAACAAAGGATCCTTTTTCCTATAGTTACTGCTCTTCCATTTCACCTTAGGCCACTGACAGAGACAAAAAAAGACAAATAATTAAAGAGCATTTAGTTGTAATATTAAGTTAG
>NW_008433985.1:0-378 GCF_000622305.1 Nannospalax galili | reverse complement strand
TGATTAATATGCTGAAGACTTCAATGGAAAAGGTAGACTGCATGCAAGATCCGATAGGCAATTTCAGCAGAGACAGAAATCTTGAAGGAATCAAAGATAAAAGCTATATTTAAATCCAAAGAGTTCCATTTTCTATCATATCTTTGGGACTAGTTTTTAACCCCTTTTAACATCTACACCATTGATAAAGTAATCCTTCTTAGTTAAAAGTACATCATGGCTCTATGCCGCTGAAGAATCTTCAAAGATAAACTATACAATGAAAAATGAAGAGAATTTGAGCCAGAGTCAAAATTAAATCTGATTTTATCATTTCTTGTCTACGAGATCTAGAAAAACTGAATGCAAAGTATCTAAGCCTCTGGATTTCCATCTGAA
>NW_008433984.1:0-378 GCF_000622305.1 Nannospalax galili | reverse complement strand
GATGGTGACAAATCCTGAGACGGGCCATACACTTCGGCTCACCAACTCCACGAGACCAATGAGTACCTGGTTTCCTGACCTGTCCTTTGACCTTTGCAAATTGGCTAAGGGCTCATAGTATTCACAACAGACTGACATGATTCCTAGAAATCCATACCCAGACTACAGATCCTGACAGTGGTATATCTGCCCTGGGGAAGAGAGAACCTATCATTGTGGGGGACCCGCAGACTATTTCTGTGCCAGTTGGGGTTGTAAAACCAGCTGGTCTGACCCAGGGTGGCCTGGGAATGGACACAGAGGTAACGTTCCTGTAATCTTTCAGAAAACTCTGTTTGGTTGGTCCAACATAACTATCAGGTTCACTGATGCAGGAAA
>NW_008433983.1:0-378 GCF_000622305.1 Nannospalax galili | reverse complement strand
TCAGCTGGAGATAAGATAAAGGATGTTTCCTTTGCCAAAAGAACAACAAAGATTTTGCTGAAAGTACAAAAGGATCAGTGTGGTCAAAGTATGTGATATACTTGTATGAACGTGTCTTTATAAAACCCAACACTATGAACAATAAATATATGTTAATAAAATTATACCAAATGACAGCAGGGGAAGATACTGATTTAATATATTTAAACTTAATTTTTAACTAAAATTTTAAACTATAAAAATTTAAATTACATTGATTCATTTATTCATTCATTTATTTACTATGTGTGCTTGCATGTAGATGTGATTGTGTGTGTGGATGTGTGTGTGCCACCTTGCATGTGTGGAGGTCAGAGGACAACTTTTAGAAGTCTGTTC
>NW_008433982.1:0-378 GCF_000622305.1 Nannospalax galili | reverse complement strand
TTTATTAAAGGCATAAGAAAGAATGGAGGTAAAAGATGAAAGTGACAAATGCTGGGAGCCAAGAAGACAAAGAAATGACTAGTGATTGACTCAGAAGACCTGGGTGGAATGGAATCCACCCAGAGTGGAATCCTAAGCTAGACACGTAGGCAGCCAAGTTCAAGTTAGGACTTTGAACCTGGCAGGATCTTGCACCTCCAGACTCATAGTCAAAGTGGACCAAAAATCACTTTCTGGTTAAAAGTTCACTTTAAAAACTCAGACGCAGGGCTGGAGAGATGGCTCAGCACTGGCTGCTCTTGTAGAGGACCTGAGTTCAAATCCCATCACCCACATGGCAGCTAAGAACTATCTGTAACTCCAGTTCCAGGGGATCCA
>NW_008433981.1:0-378 GCF_000622305.1 Nannospalax galili | reverse complement strand
GAGAGAGGTGGCTTCCTGGGTGAGACCATGGCCTGAAACCAGATGCCCCCTAGGCCAACACCCATGCCTCTTTTGTCCTCTAGAGGTGGGGGTATGTGAGGTCCACTAAAGCAGGCAAATAGTAGCACCCCAGACTCAATTATCCACCATGGGCACTGATTCATGGCCCCTTTGAAGGGACAATGGTGGTCAAAGTGCCCACAATTTCCTTATCACATGACCATGTCACAGCTTCTAGACCCTTGGACCCCAGCTTCTGTGGCCTAGGGTGTAAGGGGAGAGGCAGCAGATGGTGAGGCTCAGCTGCCATCCCCACAGACACTCCTGAAGACAGTGGCTGTGGCTTTGGGGGGGTTGCTGTTTTTTGTTTTTTTTTTT
>NW_008433980.1:0-378 GCF_000622305.1 Nannospalax galili | reverse complement strand
AAGCCAGGGCTCTGGGGAGCCTTCAGTTTCTGTGCCTGTAGTCATGCAGCCTGCAGGGCAGGCAGGGGCTTCATTATTTCCAACGTGTCTGGACTTTTTGGTTCCAGTTACTTCTGCCTATATGAATAGTTCCTGTATTGAGCTGTGATGTCCTTGGTTAAATTTAATTTCCCTTGGATATTGGCGGCATCTTATTCTCTGTTAGTTTCTGTTGCCGAAGGCTTCAGGTAGAAGAGCAATTCCCCAGTTGTTCATGAGGTACAGGGAAGCGAACTAGCTCCTAATCCCTCCCTTTCAGTGGCCGGTATAAATGGTTAGAGCACAACTCTGTAAATCAGCAGCAGCGATATTGACCCTTGTGGTACAGGATTTTTTTTT
>NW_008433979.1:0-378 GCF_000622305.1 Nannospalax galili | reverse complement strand
TGTCCAACACTAAGGTGCCAGCACTGTGATGCAATTGGAGTGCTAACAACGTAGTCACTGCACGAGGGACGGATGTAACTGAGTGAGCTTGGGGGACGCCCACACAGAGCAAGGGGAGGAGCTTTAGTGAGAGGGACCCAGAATGGGACCTCAGCTAATACGGAGGAGCTGTGTGACTTTAGCAAGCAGGTGGCCTCTCGTGGCTTCTAGTGAGTGCATTACCTGTAAGGACTAAGCAGTCCCAACAATCCTGGACGACTGAAGCATCACAGAGCTCAGAGTGGCACGTGAGGGTGAGCACCCACACTACTTCAGTCACCACCCAGCAGAACACACAAGTGGCCAGGGGGCAGGAAGGAGTGCTGACCACCCTCATCC
>NW_008433978.1:0-378 GCF_000622305.1 Nannospalax galili | reverse complement strand
AAGGAAAAATGAATAGCACAGGGAGGAGAGGCCATGGATGACCTGAATGACCATGACCAGCAGAGCTGGAAGTCAGGATGTAAGAGGGGATTCAGTGAATGAAGGCTAGAGGCTGAGAACAGAGAGCTTGAGCAACCTGGGGAGGAGCATGGGGAGGGGCTTTAGATGGAAAGATCTAAGACAACACAGGTGTCTTCCATTGATGACAGACCTGCCCAAGGCATTAAGCTGGGGCTTATTTCTTATCATTTTAAATAGGAAAGAGTATAATGTCTTATTCAAAACCTCTAATTTCCAACAATGCTACAAAACAGTAACACTTAAAAATATTTATTTATTTATTTGTCTTTTTGAAGCAGGGTCTCCCTGTAGCCCCAG
>NW_008433977.1:0-378 GCF_000622305.1 Nannospalax galili | reverse complement strand
AGCTATCACACACCCACAGGTCACTACACAGCCATCCTACTTGCCCCAGGGCCAACTACCTGATAATCAGGGACAGCCCCTATAACCCACAGCTTAATGACTATTCAAATTAGCTGGTGCCCAGACTTCTTACCCTGCCTTAGCTATTGCTTCCCACCAGACCATCTGTCTTGGGCCTAGCCTGGGTAGATCACTGGATTAGTCTTGTATGGTGGGCAGTGGCTCCCAAGAGAGCTGTGAGTGTAACCAAACTCACAGAGTGGGTGGACTCCTCCCTCTTCTCTGGATCTGCACCTGGTCCTCCAAGCCTCACCGAGGTAATATGTTTAAAACATGAGGGAAGTGTGTTTCCCTGGTTTTCCTTATTTCTTAGTTTTT
>NW_008433976.1:0-378 GCF_000622305.1 Nannospalax galili | reverse complement strand
TTTTTGTTATTCTTATGAATAGAATTATTTCCTAGCCTATTAGTGAGTTGGAGGCTATTAATTCATATACACTTACTTTCATTTGCCAGCTTAATGGTGTCCAAAATATTTTCAGCATAAATATGCTATAGCTTATGTAACTGCTATATAACTTCTATATTTGTTATATAGCTCATGTTGCATAATTTCATAAACCTTTGAGTTTTTATACTTGTTGGATTAACAAGTATATCAGGAAGGTTAATCTTTTGGAAATATTTTCTATTTTTTATTTATGTGTGTGTATGTATATGTTTCTGTAAGTGTATATGCATACATGTGTGCAACTACACAAGCCCAAGTGTACTGAGGCCAGAAGGAGGAGTTAGATTCCTCCAC
>NW_008433975.1:0-378 GCF_000622305.1 Nannospalax galili | reverse complement strand
GCCTGAGCCATCCTGCTTGTTCTTAGCAGGATCTTCCTCTTTCAGTCAAGGCCCGAGTGGCCTCCAAGCAGTATTGTAATCAGAGCTGCATTTGGGATGAAAAGAATCCCTATTATGGCCCAAACTGAAATTCTCCACAGGACACCACTTGCTGAGGATTGGGCTGAGGCGGAGTAGCTATCCAACTTCAGATACAAAAAGGAACTATTGTTTCCTGAAAGGATGCAAGATGGACTCTGATTTTCATCCTTGGTGCTTTAATCGCACCGGAAACTTTGAAAGGTGTCAATGATCCATTTATCCCAAACATATAGAGCATAAATAAATCTCACTCAGGAAGAGGCAATCTGCTTAACAAATGTACATTATGTTTGTATA
>NW_008433974.1:0-378 GCF_000622305.1 Nannospalax galili | reverse complement strand
GAGCAATGGAGCTGGAACTGACCTGGAAGCCTTCTCCCTGAAGACTAGCTCCCATGCTTCTAGAGGATACTATGTAAGCTGCTAAGGGAGGAAATCAACCAGTGGTCTAACCTATTTCTAAAGCCTTATAACCACAATGATTGGCATAACATACTATTTCAATTGATGCAGTGTTGACACTGTTATTTATGGGGTAATCAACAGATATCTAAATGAACTTAAAGTCTTCTTTAATGGAAGGGAACTCATGGGTGGCGTTGTAAACATAGCCAAATACACATGGCTGGAGAGGTTATAGACCCTTGAGAAAACTGTATCTCTGTCATTTCTCTAGACAAATGAAATTTCTTACTATAAGCTAAATATGGATCCTTATAT
>NW_008433973.1:0-378 GCF_000622305.1 Nannospalax galili | reverse complement strand
AAATATCAGAATTAACATTGCATCAGTGAAATCACATTGGGGAGAAGCCCCACAAATGTGAAGAATATGACAAATCATTTAAGAAAATATCAAGACCTAGATTGCATCAGCAAATACATACTTGAGACAACCCCTACTAATATGAAAAAATGTGACAAGGACTATATTTCTATGTCAAATTTAAAATCACATCATCGAATTGATACTGGAGAGAAACCCTACAAATGTGAAGAATGTGACAAGTCATTTACTGATAGCTCAACACTTAGGTAACATTACAAAATTCATACTGGAGAAAAACCCTACAATATGCAGTATGTGACGAGTCCTTTAATCAAAAATCCAGTTTTAGGGTACCTCAATGAATACATACTGGAG
>NW_008433972.1:0-378 GCF_000622305.1 Nannospalax galili | reverse complement strand
AGTGAGTTCCAGGACAGCTGGGGCTATAGGGAGACCCTGTCTCAAATAGACCAAAAAAAAAAATTGAAAAAAAAAAGTTGTTTTTTTTTTCCCCTCCTATGTGCAATCTGAGTCAATTAGCTACATACATTATTTATGTGATGTTTTTCAAGCAACAAAGGACAAAAAGAGAAATGAAGAAAATGTAGAGATGCAAGGTATGCAGTGATCAATTATAGAAATCTACTTCCAGAGATATATACTGATCAAACAGATTTCACACACAGAAACAGGCATAACCTGCTGAATTCATTTCTGAACTACTTGAGATCAGGTATTAGATGTATTAGACACCATCCATCTGAAGTTACTTGTCTTAAGATCAAGCTTTTATATACC
>NW_008433971.1:0-378 GCF_000622305.1 Nannospalax galili | reverse complement strand
AAGGATTTCTTTCCGAAGAATGGTCATTTCCACAATATTGATTCTTCCAGTTCATGAGCATGGGACGTCTTTCCACCTTCTGGTTTGTTCTTAAGTGACTTTTTAAAAAACATTTAAAAATTCCAGTGTAGAGGTCTTTAATGTCTTTGTTTCGTTGTAATCCAGGACATTTCATTTTATTATTTGAGGCTTTGGTGGCAGAAAGGGTTTCCATATACTCATTCTGTGAATGGTTGTTACTGGTATATAGAAAGGCTATTGACTATTGTAGGTTATTTTTTAACCTTCCCCTTTACTGAAAATGTTGATCTCTTCTAGGAGGTCCACGTGGAATTTCTGGCATGTGTGAGATACTACATCATCTGGAGAAGGGAGCTA
>NW_008433970.1:0-378 GCF_000622305.1 Nannospalax galili | reverse complement strand
CCACCACACCTGGCACTAAAATAAGCATTTTGAAAAGACTTCCCCAGGAACAACTGCAGGGAAACAAGAGTGGATGCAAGGTAAGTTCAGGCTGTACTCAGAGCTCCTGGAAGGCAACAGGAACCTGGACGGGGAAGGCGGGGGGTGGGAGCACACATACCAGGGCTGCCAGCCTCAGACCTGCCAGCTCCCAGTCTGTGATCACTCTGTAGGGTTGAAGGCCCAACCCAAGACTCTCCCAAGCAACACCCAGAAAATGTACTAGACAACAAAGTGTGTCCAAGAAGGACAGGCCCGTGCTCTCTGGAAGGACAATCATGGGATCATTAAGATCAACTCCACCATCAGATTAGAGACCTCAGGAGCGGAAAAGGAGCC
>NW_008433969.1:0-378 GCF_000622305.1 Nannospalax galili | reverse complement strand
AGCAATAGTTTTTATCAAAATGCTTTTAGATGTTCCTGCAACAAATCTTCAATTCACTACCAGTCTTGCAGGAGAGCATGTGTGGGCAGGGCAGAAAACTGAAGAGACTATTGGCATTTTCTACTGAGAATGTATGTCCCACCCCACTCCAAGGAGGTATGGCAGCAAGGGCTCCTGTGGACAGTTGCACCTGCCTTTGCTTTCTAGATCATCGGGCACCTTTAAGAATTTTCTTCATCATTCCTAGGCTTCTTAACAAGATTGCATGAAGTACCCAGTTTCCTTATGCTACCTGAAGGTCCTGAAAAGGTGTGCTTCAATTTGAACGCTAAAATAAAGCATATGCTTTTTACATTATTAATTTAGTAATCACATAAT
>NW_008433968.1:0-378 GCF_000622305.1 Nannospalax galili | reverse complement strand
TATGTTGACCTATTTTATTCTTTCAAGACTGACAAAGGAATATCACCTATGCATGAAGAGTCTTTGAAGTGAAAATACATGTTTTTAAAGACTTGTCAAGGAAGCATTAGCCATCTTGGATTGATTCCTTACAAAATTCACTGTAATAGCTATCCCCAAGCCTTTTCCACATTCTTTAATATAAAAGGGAAAATTGTATTGTAGACAGACTTTAAGACATGGAGCTGGATTCATTTAAAATCCACAACAAGCTTTATTGAAGTTTCACAAATACCCCAAAAGAAGGAAAGGAAAGCTCTAAGATCATGGTATTTTAGGGTTATCAACTTGCTCCCATATGGAATGCAAAGAATGTTATTCAAGCATGATGTCCCTGAG
>NW_008433967.1:0-377 GCF_000622305.1 Nannospalax galili | reverse complement strand
GCGCATTGGAGCAATAGAATGGCACATGGGGAAATAGTGTTGGCACATTGCCATTTTTGATGTCACATAGTGAACTCATTTTGTTACACTGTGATGGCACATTGGAGCAATATAATGGCACATGGGAGATTGTGTTGCCACTTTGGAACATTACAATGACACAATGGAACATTGTGAAGTCCTAGTGCAACATTGTGATGGTACTATGGAGAATTGTATCGTCAAATTTGCAGACTGTGAGGGGACATTGAACACCGTGTTTGCATATGGAGCAGGATGACGACACAACGGATCATGTTAATGACAAAATTGCGTATCACGTTGATACAATGAGCATTGTGATGGCATATAGGTGTGTTGTGATGGCACAATGGAAC
>NW_008433966.1:0-378 GCF_000622305.1 Nannospalax galili | reverse complement strand
AGAATCTCCACCTGGAAAACTCAGTATTTAGCAAACATATGAAAAAGGTTTTGAAAAGTAACAGTGATAAAAGGAGTCGAATTAAATGTCATGATTTGTGTGTTTCACTCTGTAAACTACCAGAAGAAAACTTGTTTGTAATAAATTAAAACCAATGATGTCAATGTCTGGGATTTGGTGCAGAGCAGCGGGAACAAGGGATTGAAATCAGAGGAGACAAAAGAAAACAGGTGTCAACAAATCCAGCAGCACATTCCAGGAGTAGTTCAGTGTGAGTTTCAAAAGTCTATTCTTGGGGATGGAGAGATGACTCAGAGGCCAAGAATGCTGGCTGCTCTTGCAGAGGACCTGAGTTCAGTTTGCAGCACCCACATGGTG
>NW_008433965.1:0-378 GCF_000622305.1 Nannospalax galili | reverse complement strand
TTATGGTACATGGGGACATAGTGTTGGCACATTGAAGCATTGTGATGTCACCTTGGAAGATTGTGATAGCACAGGGGGCCATAGTGTTGGCTCATTCAAGCACTGTGATATCACATTCTAGCACTGTGATGACATATTGGAGTGTTGTGATATCACATGGGGTATTGCGAGGGGATATTGAGCACGGTGTTTGTATATTGAGCATGGTGACGACGCAATAGAGTATGGTATTGACACAATTGTGCATAGTGATGGCACATTGAGCATTGTAATGTCACAATGGAACATTGCTAAGTCATATGGTAACATTGTGATGGCACCATGGAGCATTGTGAAGTCATATTGTAACATTGTGATGGCAACATGGTGCATGGTGAT
>NW_008433964.1:0-378 GCF_000622305.1 Nannospalax galili | reverse complement strand
GGGAAGTTGGGGAAGATCACCTCTATTCCAAAGATCTTTGAGAGATAAAGTATGTAAGAAACTTTAGACATTAGTGATTTGGCATGCTATTCACACATCTTTGAAAACACATGGTGTTTTCAAAGAGGGGTAAAGAAGACGGGGTAAGACTCAGTTATGAAGGAACTGGTAAGCTTTGAAGAGTAGCTTGTCTTCAATTCTCAGTAAAAGGACACAAATTGATTTGTTTTTCTTCTTGGAAAACAAGATCCACCAATTTTCTGCCTACAAAGAAGAACACCTCACCATTAATGACAGACAACACCTTAGGGTAAAAGGATAGACTAAGGTATTCCATGAAAACAGAACTAAGAACTAAGTTGTAGCAATTCTAATATC
>NW_008433963.1:0-378 GCF_000622305.1 Nannospalax galili | reverse complement strand
CAGACCAGCCACCAGCTACCAGGCATTCTTTGACCACCACTGATGTGGCTTAGAGGTACTCTCTCTCTTCTTCTCTCTCCCTATCTATCTCTTTTCCCTCCTTCCTCTGACTCTCTCTCTCACACCTCTCTTCTCCCTCCCCCAGCCTTTGTCCCATTTAGTTTCTGTTTGAATTCCTTCCCCTGCAACTGGGCAGCACTGGTTCCCGTGACAGTTGAGCATCCAGCACCTAGGCCCACATGGTGGGAAGATCTCCCCACCCATTGCTTTCAAGTCCTTTCACTTAGGGGGCCTCTTGGTCCTGGTGACTGGTCCTTGTAAGGTACGCAGACCCCTCCCAGTTTGCTAAAAGTTTTCCCAGATGCCCGTGGAGCCCGG
>NW_008433962.1:0-378 GCF_000622305.1 Nannospalax galili | reverse complement strand
AAATCACCTTCCCTACATCTTACAGAAACTTCTTTCAAGGTTTCCAAACAGTAGTAGACTTCAGTGTTCCTAAGCCTATGGAAAAGATATTTTTTCAGGATCAAACTTAATAAATAAAAACCTTGAGTTTAACAGAATCATGCCAGTTTTGGAACCTAAATTGGACAGTCTCTGATGTAAGACCACTGAGGCGCTGGGATTTTGTGGAGGCATTAAAATAAATTATTTCAGTTTCTTCAGTAGACACAGCCTCTTTTCTGATCTTTAAGAACATCTGAGCTAAAACTGCAACATGTTCTTAATGCATGAGTTGAAATTCTTAATCAAGTTCTGGAAGAAAAACCAAAGGCTTTTACGGAAGATATCACACGTCAGAAA
>NW_008433961.1:0-378 GCF_000622305.1 Nannospalax galili | reverse complement strand
ATTTTTACAGACTCTAAGTATGCCTTCCACATACTCCATCACCACACCTC
Organism: Nannospalax galili; assembly: GCF_000622305.1. Classification (NCBI taxonomy): domain Eukaryota; kingdom Metazoa; phylum Chordata; class Mammalia; order Rodentia; family Spalacidae; genus Nannospalax; species Nannospalax galili. The sequence goes on along the minus strand of NW_008433961.1, from coordinate 328 downwards.
ATTATCAAGGAAAGGGGTCTCCTAACAACCAAGGGAACCCCCATAACAAATGACCCTTTGATTCTTAAACTCCTGGAAGCTTCCTAACTCCAGAGTAAAGTGGCTGTGATCCACTGTAAGGGGCCATCAGCCTCTGACTGATCCCATAGCTAGAGGCAATGACCTAGCAGACAGGACAGCTAAGGAAGCTGGTACAACTCTCCCCCGTTTTGATGGTTTCTACTTCTTGGCACCAACAGGAATGTCCACCTCCTATCCTGAACAATGAAACAGGAGCCTTTTAGACAAAGGGGCCAGAGGTATGGTTGCTTTTTTCAGACAAGTATTG
>NW_008433960.1:0-378 GCF_000622305.1 Nannospalax galili | reverse complement strand
ATCATTTCCATCTAACAAAGCAATTGCAGTGACTTCCCACTGGGGTCTATAGTCTCCCCTGTTACAGGGGGTTGGCCAAGTCTACAGTACCAGATGTGTGTTCCATCCCCAGGAGCTGGCATTATATCCAATTGAAAATTTGCTGGTTGTTCATACACTTGATGCTCCACTATTGCACTAGCAGGAACATCTTGTTGGTATGTTGATAGTGCAACATGCAGGGTCTGTTGTTGAGGAGAATTATAGAGGACTATTCTCCCCCAGTCATCTACATGTTGCTTTTTGGCACCATGAAAGCCACCCATCTAGTGGCAGGGAGTGTCCAGGTTAGTCCAAGCTTGATTTCTCCCTCTCCCATGCTCACATCATGCAGTGTCT
>NW_008433959.1:0-378 GCF_000622305.1 Nannospalax galili | reverse complement strand
GGGTGCACAGTCACCCTTCATTCCCAAACCAATCAAAGCTGCTTGTAAAATGGAGTCTCTGGGCAAGGGACAGTGAAAGATTTTTACACAATGTGACTTAACTTAGAGCAGGGCACAGCCTGTTCCCTACTGGACTCCCTCATAACCAGCTTCCGGTCCCACCTCCTGTATCCTTGGTACCATGCTAACATTGCAAGTGGGAAAAAAAAACGGTGATGGCCACGTGAAAGGGAGGAAGGCTGAATAGTAGGGCTTTGCTGAGGTCCAGTGAGGGAAGTTGTTTCCTTTTGATCAAGCATAGCTGTTTCTACATTTTTTAAATTCTTTTTAATCTACCCTGTTATAGGACTTGGTAAAAAAAAAAAAAAAAAAAAAAGT
>NW_008433958.1:0-378 GCF_000622305.1 Nannospalax galili | reverse complement strand
CACATGGTAATTAAAAGTACCAGACTGGTAGAACTAACTTTCTTGGATGTTGAACAAACAGACTTTGAAGCCTATACTAATCTGGTCAGAGGGACTTAAAGGACAGTTCTTTCTCTTTGCCCTCCAAGGTCATCTAAGTTCCAGTAGACTATTGAACATCTCTAAAAATGTTCTGTAACTGTGGTGAGTCAACTTGTCCTCCTGTACAAGGAAGCCATGGAGACCCTACCAGATAGACTTAAACCAGTGTCCAGTCTACAAAGAGGAGGGTTAACTCAAAGGAAACATTTCTTCCATGCTTCCAAGTAAAGCCAGGTATGGTCAAGTAGGACCTTTGACTTATCTTCACATAGATTGGACTGGTAAAAGAAAGGAGCC
>NW_008433957.1:0-378 GCF_000622305.1 Nannospalax galili | reverse complement strand
TGAGGGCAGGGCCAGGCCCAGAAGCAGTGCTCCTGGGGACCAGAGAAGGCATGAAGTTGGTCTGGATGAAAAGGATCAGGAAGCAGTAGTGGTTCCCCAGATCTAGGGCCCCAAGACTTGGAATGGGACAGGACCCAAACTAGGAGGAGAGACCAGCAGGGGATCTGGGAGGGTGAATGAGACTGGGGGAGTCAAGTCGGGGAGGGTGTGATGGGCTTACCCTGGAGAAAGGCCTGCGGGTTGGAGAGAGGCCTGTGGTGGGTCCTGCAGGCCCAGGGAAACAGAGCCTAGAATCATTTTTAATGCTCAAAAAGATATAGCATAAAATAACCTGAAGATTGTTGCCAAAGATTTGGGGATTAATTAGCATCAAAGCCT
>NW_008433956.1:0-378 GCF_000622305.1 Nannospalax galili | reverse complement strand
CAGCACTGTATTTCTAATTTAAAGGAAGCCTCGTATTGCAGACTGTTCACACGGTACAGTGTCTGCCAGTGGGTCCATCTGGTCCCTCTGTGGAACCCATCTACTACAGGAAGAGCCACAGATTCAGTGACTCCCACTAAGCACAGCTGCTTTTTAGAATATAGGACCCTGACAAATGAACTCCAATGCCGTGCAGGGGAGTGTGCAAACAAGACCTCCGAAAGGCACATGGTGTTACACACTGAACCCTTTTGTCTCCCTGAACACCGCTATCCAGTCCACACACACATACACACCACACAAATGGTTACCTGTGTGCAGTCAAGTGAGTTGAGGCTCAGGACTGTCCCTCAACATGTGCCTACATGCTAACACTTG
>NW_008433955.1:0-378 GCF_000622305.1 Nannospalax galili | reverse complement strand
GTGCAGACAGACACGGGCACAGACACATGTACACAAGCACCTTGCATAAGTTGCTTCTTGTCAGTTGGTCGGAGTGACGAGGAAAGCAACTAACAAAGTGGGTTATTGCATCTCATGTGACTGCAGTAACACCCAGTGCTGAGCAAGTGTCAATCACGTGTTGTTTTGGAACTCGACTCACATGCTTTCACACACATAGAAGCATTTCTCTCCCCTTGGCACATTTCCCAAAGGACTACTATTTATTTTAATTTTTAAATTTAATAACCACATGATTAAAAACATTTCATTACAGCTTTAACATATTCAGTAACACATTCCAGAGCGACGATACCTCTCTTTCAAAAGTGGCTGTAAATTTTAGGTTCACAGTTGAAT
>NW_008433954.1:0-377 GCF_000622305.1 Nannospalax galili | reverse complement strand
CAAGAACAACCAGTGTTCTTAACCACTGAGCCATCTCTCTAGCCCCGAAATCTTTACAAAAGAGAAATATCCTTCTTCTAGTAGAAATTTGGCCCAACCTATGAATATGTATTTTCCACATGGATTTCTTTGTAATACGTCTGTGTTTCTTTATTTGTTTAGCTTTTGTTTACTTGTTTATTTTCAGTATTGGAACGTTAGCCAGATGTGATAACACAAGTCTTTTCCCAATGACTCAGGAAACAAGCAGGCAGATCTCTGTGAGATCGAGGCCAACCTAGTCTACATAGAGTTCCAGGTGAGCTGGGGCTAAAAGGAGACCATACCTCAAAATATAAATAAATAAATAAATAAATAAATAAATAAATAAATAAATA
>NW_008433953.1:0-378 GCF_000622305.1 Nannospalax galili | reverse complement strand
GTCCCCCAACAACTCCCCACATCAGCACAGACCTTGGAAGGCAGCACGTGAGGCAAGACAGACCTGAGTGAATGTTAGATGCCCCTGTAGCTATTCTCACTGAACATGGGAGAGGGAGAGCCTGATCCACAACACAGCAGGAAGTAGAGACTGCAAGGTCTGTTCTTGGTCTCTGCAGGACCTATGGCTGCTGGAACTCAAAGTTTATACTATGTGTAATTCTTCATCTGTATCCCACTTCCGTGCTGCATTTCTTTCCAGGATGTTTAGCCAAGCTGTTCAGCTCACTCTTTAGGTTCGGAGATCCTCATCTGTGTGTCCTTCCTGCTGTTAAATAAGATCACATTAGAACATGTCTCCTGAGTAGGCTTCCCCCCC
>NW_008433952.1:0-378 GCF_000622305.1 Nannospalax galili | reverse complement strand
GTGGATGTTGTTACCTAGAAGAGAGCAAGGACAAAGGCTGAGGATTGCACCATAATTATTGTCAGATTTACTGCTTAGCAGGATCAAGGAAGTACTTCAACTTTTAATTAGTCCAAAGGGAAAAATTAATTATCTGGAGTCCACTATATTCTCTATATAATGCCATCGTAACTCTGTATTACGGTGATAAAGCATGACAGGGGTCTGGTTAAGTAAGAGTATTACTTAATGCTTTACGAGCTCCAAGGGGAAAGTTTCTTCAATTATACCCTTCTGTTCAGTTTCATTAAATAATTAAAGCATCCTGTCAGGCAGGCAGTACGTAAGTAACTAACATAGATAACAGGCTGGAAAATCACATTTGTTTCCTAAGCATAT
>NW_008433951.1:0-378 GCF_000622305.1 Nannospalax galili | reverse complement strand
AGTCACTCACTCACATGTTCACATACTTGCTCACCTGTTCACATGCTCCCACATGCTCACCCACTTACACTTACACACTCAGTCATTGACAGGGTCACACACAGGTGCTCACTCATTCACACACCCAACCATCCACATGCTGTATTAGGTACCTTACATTGCTCCGATAAAGACACTGACCAAAACCATCTTGGGAAGGAAAGCGTTTACTTTATCCTCCATGTCCTGGGTCACGGTGCATCACTGACAGAGACGCCAAGGCGGGAACTTGGGGCGGGAACCTGAGCCCAGGCCATGGAGGAACACGGCTTACTGGCTTGCTCCTTTGGCCTGTAACACACAACACAGGACCACCTGCCCAGGGGTGGCACCATCCAC
>NW_008433950.1:0-378 GCF_000622305.1 Nannospalax galili | reverse complement strand
GAAGAAGATAAAAAGGTAGAGATGCTGCAGTCATAAAAAACTATTATAGAAAAGCTTCAATTTTATAGAATGAAATTAATTGTAGAGATGGTAGGTGCTTGTACAGTAATGGAATGTTTTTTATTCGTTCATTGAACAAGTATTTATTAAGTACTTACTATCTGCTAAGCTCTGTGCCAGACAGAGAGTACAAAGCTAAGAATGCACAAGGTCACTGTCCTTACAGAGTTTATATTGTTGGGGCTGGGAGGACGGATGATGGCTACAATTCAAAGGATGAGTTCAGGGAATAGGACTGTGAATAAGAAGATCATTTATAAGCATTGCTATTATTCACCCATGAGATGATGAAATGGGATCCACAGTGAGAATTATAAA
>NW_008433949.1:0-378 GCF_000622305.1 Nannospalax galili | reverse complement strand
AGATGGAGGCTACTGAAGAATCCCACAACTGGTCAGACACAGAGAATATACTTCTGAGAGATGCCCTGTCCTAGATGATGTATCTACAGTGAAGCCTCTACACCTAGGACTCATGGAATACAGCAGAATGGAAGGGAGAGTGTTAAACAGAAAACTAATGCATCTCTCAACTCTCACTGGTGAACCTTCCTTATACAACAGAGTAAAAAGCATACAAAAAGCCACAAGTGGCCAACTTCTAAGGAATACGAGACTGCAGAGTGTGTGTTTCCCTGGATAGGACTCCTATATCAAACCTCTCCCACCCATGGCTCAGGGATCATTTCAGAAGAGGAGGTGGAAAGATTGCAAGACCCAGGGTTGGTCCTTGAACATAGG
>NW_008433948.1:0-378 GCF_000622305.1 Nannospalax galili | reverse complement strand
AGCTCTCACTGGTCTGTGACTAGGAAGCTTTCCTGTCATCACCACTGGTGGCTCTTGCTCTGGTTCTGTTTCATCTGTTCCACCAGCTGCACCTCACTCGGCTTGTCCCTGACAGCAATTTTGGCACGCAGGCATGTTCTCCCTCTTAGATGTCCAGGTACCTTTCAGCATACCTGCAGTAAAGAGGGAGAATTTGGTGGAAGTGGAGTGAGGACAGGTCTGGTGCTCACCATGACCATGGAAGTGAACATGAACTTTTCCTTGGTGACCTTGTCCTGGGATTGCCCTGAACTTGCCTAGCCCGGTATAGATGCTGGCTGATCCTCCTCAAGCTGCTTGTTACACAGCTGCACCAAGCTGTGGTTAGTGGCTGGCTGG
>NW_008433947.1:0-378 GCF_000622305.1 Nannospalax galili | reverse complement strand
AAAAAAAAGGAGAAACACTATTAATATAACTGTGGCTCTATTTCTTAAAGTTTAAATTTAAACTATCAAGATTCTGATTGAAATTTGAACACTTACACGTGCGCTCACTGCCACTCAGGTCATCACTTTCAGACTCATCAGGATAGATCGCAGTAATGGAAACATAGTACAGAGTGTCGGGGTTCAAGTTTTCAAACACTAGAGTATTTTCATCTCCATTTAAGATGGTCTAGAACAAAGAGGAAAAAAATCATATGCACACAAAATGAAGACTCCATTTATACCATGAACAGCCAATGGCTTTGTGCTGCCGCTTTAGGCAAATGTTCCCCTGCTCTGATGCAGAACACGAGCTCAAATGCCACTAGTAGAAAGTGG
>NW_008433946.1:0-378 GCF_000622305.1 Nannospalax galili | reverse complement strand
CCGCTTCTGATGACGTCCTCCTACTTGTGTTGAGGGACCATAATTTGGACATTCCCTCTTGAAATGCCCTACTTGACCACAGCTGAAACATCCCTCTCTAATTTGCTTTCACGATCCCTGTCCCAAATTCAACGGACCTCCTCTTAGTCCAGTTACAATAGCTGCAGCCAAAGCTTGCCCCTGGATTACTGTTTCATTAATATCTCTACAAACTTTTATCCAAACATCCAATGTTTTCTGTTTATAAGGCCGGATGGCATCCCTACATGGTTTGTTTGCCTGCTCATAGGCCAGCTGCTTGACTAAGGGCATCGCTGCATCCACGTTGGGGAACACCCGTGAGGCCGTCTCCACTAGCCTTGCCAAGAAATCTGAAAA
>NW_008433945.1:0-378 GCF_000622305.1 Nannospalax galili | reverse complement strand
GCAAATTTCCTGATTTTTATTTACAACACTAAACAGCAGGGTGCTCTTTTTGTTCCTCTTAAATTTTTAACATTAAAAAAAATTCTGGTATGGTGAGGTGGCTCAGTAGGTAAGGGTGCTTGCCATCAAGCCTAATGACCAGTTCCACATCCAGGACCAACATGGTGGAGAGAACTGACTGTTGCAGGAAATCCTCTGAACTCCACATGCACCATACTGCTGCTGCCACCACCACCACCACACACAGTCAACCAATAAACAGACGTGATATTAAATTTTCTTTTTAAAAATCTTTTATTTATTATTTTTAGTTTATGTGTATGAGTATATTGCCTGCACATATGTGAGTGCACTTGTGTCATGCAATGCTGTGGAGGT
>NW_008433944.1:0-375 GCF_000622305.1 Nannospalax galili | reverse complement strand
GTTCCATCTCCTTCCATTGTGTGGGGACGTTAAGGGAAGGTCCAGTCTCTGAGGTCAGAATGTGGCATTCACCAGTCACCAGCTCTCTAGTGCTTGATCTTAGACTTAGCAGTTCTCAGAACTGTGAGTAATACATTTCTATGACTCTACCCCTGCCTGGGCCTGGATGCATGGAAGAGAGGCAATTTGGGCTGGCAAGATGGTTCAACTGGTAAAGGTACTTGCCATCAAGCCTGATGACCTGAGTTCAAAACCTGGGGCCCACCTGGTGGAGAGAGAGAACCAACTCCCACAAGTTGTCCTCTGACCACTCATGTGATGGGGTACTACACACACACACACACACACACACACACACACACACACACACTAAAT
>NW_008433943.1:0-368 GCF_000622305.1 Nannospalax galili | reverse complement strand
TGTGTGTGTGTGTGTGTGTGTGTGTGTGTGTGTGTGTGTGTACATTTGGATTTTTTGAGAGAATGTCTCCCTGTAGCTCCAGAACTCACTTTGTAGATCAAACTGGCCTCAATCTCGCAGAGATCTGCCTGCATTTATGTGCCTAGTGCTGGATTTAAAGGTGTTCCCCACTGCTTTGGAACTGTCTATCTGTTATTGAGTTCTAGTTTAATCTATTGCAGTCTGAGGACATACTTTTTAATCTATAGTTTGGAAATATTTAAAGCTGTGTTTCATGGTAAAGAATTAAAATTTCGGTGTTTGAGAAAAATATATATTCTGGTGTTATTAAATAAAATGCAACAAATAGATCGATTAGCTCACTTCAG
>NW_008433942.1:0-378 GCF_000622305.1 Nannospalax galili | reverse complement strand
CCTGCCTGTGCTACATAGCAAGTGTGAGGCCAGCCTGGGTAACATACTGAGACTCTAGCTCAAAAAAAGGGTTTTTCATTGCTGTGACCAAATACCTGGTGAGAAACAGCTTAAGGGAGGATGAGTTTATTTCAGTTTACAGTTCCAGGGACAGTCTCTCATCCCAGGGAAGGCATAGTGGCAGGAATGTAAGATCCCATCCCACATTTAGAGGGGCTCTTCCCACCTCAATTAACCTAATCTAGAAAATCTGTCACAGACATGGTTGAGATTTGTTTCCACGGTGATTCTTAATTTCACCAGTTGACAAGGATTAACGAGAGGGAATGTAGCTAAATTGTAGAAAGTTTTTCTAGCATGCTTCAGTCTTGGGTTTTA
>NW_008433941.1:0-378 GCF_000622305.1 Nannospalax galili | reverse complement strand
TACTGATTTTTGTAAGTTGATTTTGTAACCTGCCACTTTACTGCAAGTATTAATCATTTCTAACAATTTTCTGGTGGAATTTTTGGAATCTCTTGTGTATAATATCACATCGTCTGCAAGTAGTGATAATTTGAACTCTTCTTTTCTAATTAGTACTCCTTTAGTTTCCTTCTTTTGTCTTATTGCTCCTGCAAGCATTTCAAGCAATATATTTTTCTCCATTTAGGATGATAGGGCTATGGGTTTTTTTGCATATAGCTTTATGTTGAGATATGTTCCCTCCAGACCAATTCCTACCAGGACTTCTGACACGAATGCATGTTGCATTCTTGAACTCAAAGAGCAGCTACCTTTACATTTTTATTTCCAATTTCCATT
>NW_008433940.1:0-378 GCF_000622305.1 Nannospalax galili | reverse complement strand
GATGCTAGCACCAGGAAGCTGGTGGCTGAGCTGCCCAGGGAAACAAAGGTATGTGGAACCAGGACTGGACCCAGAGGGCTCCTAGGGACTGCATGGAGGAACTGTGTTTGTCTGCATGGAAAGGATCAGGAAGCAGTGGGGATTCTGGGCCAAGAAGTCAGTCAAGGGGGCCAGTTTCCAGACTAGGAGGAGAGACAGGGACAGGGGAGCTGTAAGGGTGAATGAGGCTGGGGAGGTCAAGGTGCAGTGGGCGCTGCTGGACTTACCCAGGAAAGGTGCTTGGACCAAGATGCCAGAGGCTGTACAGCCAAAGGAAGCAAAGGGAGGTGAGGGTGGGATGAGGCCCAGAGGGCTCCTGGGGACTTCAGGGAGGGATTG
>NW_008433939.1:0-378 GCF_000622305.1 Nannospalax galili | reverse complement strand
GACAGGCTCATAAAACCTGACTTCCCCATAGACACCAAATGCTAGCCCTGAGGGCATAAACGGTCAGTATTAGGCCTTTTCTAACTTGTAAATGAGCCTGGAGCATAAATCCTGCTTGTGGAATACCAGGGAAGCCATGTCCTAAATATAGCACAGACATGGCACACAGTAAGCAATATTTGAGGACCAGTGTTGGCCAAGTAGAATACAAGGTCTGGTTCTAGTCCTGATAATAAAAAATACAGTTGAAAGCTGCATATATTTCAATGTAAGAAACAATTTTGCTTAACACTAGCAATTCAAATAAAAGAAGACCATCTGAAATATTAAATAATTGAGTAATAAAGGTGTTGGTTGAGCAGAAAGTGGGTTTAAGTC
>NW_008433938.1:0-378 GCF_000622305.1 Nannospalax galili | reverse complement strand
TGGATGAGTGTGCATGTGATAGTATGTGTGAATGTATGGATGAGTGTACGTATGATAGTGTGTGTGAATGTGTGAATGAGTATGTGTGATAGTGTGTGTGGATGTGTGAATGAGTGTGAAAGTGTGTGTGAATGTGTGGATGAGTGTGCCTGAGATAGTGTGTGAACATGAATGAGTGTGCGTGTGATAGTGTGTGGGAATGTATAGATGAGTGTATGTGTGATAGTGTGTGTGAATGTGTGGATGAGTATGTGTGATAGTGTGTGTGGATGTGTGAATGAGTGTGAGAGTGTGTGAACTTGTGAATGAGTGTGCCTGAGACAGTGTGAATGATAGTGTGCATGATAGTGTATGTGAATGTGTGGTTGAGTGTGCATG
>NW_008433937.1:0-378 GCF_000622305.1 Nannospalax galili | reverse complement strand
GGTTTTTAGGCTTTATAGCTGGATAGGACTATTGATTGCTTTGCTTCCTTAGCAGCTTGCAAAGCACCTTCTGGTATTATGAGATACTTCCACAAGAAGGAAACTTCCAGGTCAGTTCCAACTTGATTCCTCCAAGCCTTCTGTCTGAAGTGTGTGGTAAATTTAGTAATATGGTCTTACCTTCAAGTTCTAGGGGACCATGAAGGGCAGTGGCAATAGCCTATATTGTTTTAGAAGTCTCTTTACTACCCTAACCAACAACTGGAAGGGAGATTTTCCATACCTGGCTGCAGGGATTTTGTTAGCTAGTCTATGGTTCTTGGGGGTAATATTATCACTCCCTGTGGATCTGAAAATCCTCTGAAATGTAATATATAT
>NW_008433936.1:0-377 GCF_000622305.1 Nannospalax galili | reverse complement strand
GCAATACATGCATACACATAAAATAAAAATAATAAATTTTTAAAAAAGAAATTTTCTACGCTTTATCTAAAAGCACCTTTAACATTCATTTCTGGAAGACATGCATGTTTCAGAGTTAGGAAAACTGCAAGACCGCCCTCTAGTGGTAAAAGTCGCACAATGCAGTATGAATTCCAGCTCAAGGCGGTCACCGTGTTGACCACTTCCAGAGACTCCTTCCAACAACGGGAGTTCCTGGAGGAACGTCGTCAAAGACAAAAACCGTTAGCAGCAAGACTCCCAGGTGTCTGACTGGTAATAGGGGAGCCCTCTCGGGGAAAGGTAAAGATGGCTTTTAGTACCACTGAATTCACATAGTGAAGAAAATGAGCCTCCAG
>NW_008433935.1:0-377 GCF_000622305.1 Nannospalax galili | reverse complement strand
CAGTATCTCCTTGAAATATGTAATTTTAAGAATAAAATCACTATTAATACCCAACATCCTTTCTTTGTGTGCGGGGTGGTGGTGGTGGTTTGGGAATCAAACCCAGGGTCTTGTGTATTCTCGGCAAGGGCTCTACTGCTAAGCTACTTCCCCACCCCAAACTTATCCTGTCTTGAAAGGGTATTATAGTATGAACAATTATACCTACATGTGCTAGGTAGCTTTAGTGTCAACTTGACACACCTGGGTTGAGGCCCGTGGCCATGTCCATTGGGCACCTTCTTGATTGTTGAGTGATGTGAGAAGGCCCAGCTCACTGTGGGTGTTGCCACCCCTGGGAAGGTAGGCCTGTGTTGCATAAGAAAGCAGGCTGAGCA
>NW_008433934.1:0-378 GCF_000622305.1 Nannospalax galili | reverse complement strand
AAAAAAATACAGGTACAGAAGATAAAAATTGTCCCCGGGTGGATAATGCTCCCCTCCAATTACACAGAGTACATCTCTCTCCAGTGAAAGGCTATGCTAGGGTAGATTCAGTTGCCTCCTCCCCACCCGATTGTACCCAACATGGATCTGTTGAGAAAACAATTGATACAAATGGCTAAAAAATCTTTCTGTGCTGTGTTAGGCCTTGTTTATGTTTGATTTAGTACATAGTGCTACCCTTGAGTGTTTTGCAGACGTGGAGCCCATTTGAGAGATATTAAGAACACCTGAAGAAACAAGGATGGAAAATAATTCCACAAGGGTACCAGAGCCAGGTACAACTGTTAAATGAAAATTCCAATACCAGGAGTGGGATGC
>NW_008433933.1:0-378 GCF_000622305.1 Nannospalax galili | reverse complement strand
CACCAAGGCAGAGCAGGGCTGTGAAGGTGGGGGTCATGGCCTTTACTCCTTTGGCTGCAGCCTTGCAGAGTTTTGATGACAGTGCCTTGTCGGATGGGAAGGCTCACAGGTTATGGCCTTTAGAGACTTGGTCCCCAATCCTCTCATGAGAGCTTCATTTCCACAAACCCACAGGAAATGGAATTCTTCTTCAGAAGACACTGGCTTTCCTTTCCTGGGTGCTGTGGTGTCTGGATCCTAGACTCTCCAGCATCCGTCTTACATAGGTTTTCTTTGATTGTTGTTTGATTTTGAGACAGAGTATCATTGTATAGCCCTTGGTGGCCTGGAACTCACTGTGTGGATGAGGCTGGCCTGTAATTCATAAAAGTGTGCCTG
>NW_008433932.1:0-378 GCF_000622305.1 Nannospalax galili | reverse complement strand
AGAGAGAGAGAGAGAGAGAGGGTTCTTTAATGGGTTCTGAGTACTATGTAGAATTTTACATCTTGCCAGTCTCACACTCTCCCTGTACTAGTCAATGCCTTTTATTTCTCTTAACACTCCTAGTGTGTGAAACTGGGTTCTCTCAAAGACTGGCATGTCCCACTTGTTCTCCATTCTATCCCACAAAGATGAGGCAGGAGGGATAAGAGAAGGCAAATAAGCCTCTGAATGAGGTGCCCAGCACAGTGCTATTTTGCTGACAGACAGCAGTGTTCTGGTCCACAGTTCCTGCCTGCTTTTCTACCACACAAAGGATGAATGAGATGTAGAACCAGCCATGCAGGTCAGATAGGGGATGTGGTTTTAGTTGAGCCAAAA
>NW_008433931.1:0-377 GCF_000622305.1 Nannospalax galili | reverse complement strand
ACACACACAAGACGAGGCAAATAGGTGATGCCTCATGTTTAAGCTCTTAATATTTCATGTACTCTATCATCCATGCATGGCCTATTTAAAATGGTCCTGAATGAAAAAGCTCTTGGGGGAATAGAAGAACATGTGACACAGTGATGCGGACTGAAATGTGTGTGTCACCATCAAAATACATGTGGTGTTGATGCCCCATGTCCAATGCAATTATATTTGGAGATAGAGTCATGTGGAGATAGTTAAGTTTAAATAAGGTCACAGGCTGAGGTTCAAAACAATAGGATTAGTGTCCTCATAAAAAGAAAAACCAGAGGCTGGAGAGAGGGCTCAGTGGTTAAGAACACTGGCTGCTCTTGCAGAGGACCCAGGTTTGA
>NW_008433930.1:0-378 GCF_000622305.1 Nannospalax galili | reverse complement strand
AAAAAACAAAACAAAGTCCAAAAGTTGAGGGATTACAAAATGATATTCTGAATTCAAAAAACAAAACAGGTTAGTACTGTGCTCTATTGTCAATGTAAGCCCTCAATAAAAGATTAGGAAACAGCACCAAAAGTCAGGAAATCCTCACGAACCTACTCCTTTTATTAAACGGCTGAAGAAAATCGGGATGCCCATATCAGAAAGAAAGATGTAACGATCCCAGGTTTGGGGGTTTCATGAACTTCTCACAAGTAACAAGCGAACAAGTGTTGGAAGGGAAACACTTTCATGACAGGTCATTTTCATTTATAAAAGTATAACTTTTTGTCATAAGATGTAATAACTAGTTCAACACTCCAAGGCAGGGCAGGGACAGAA
>NW_008433929.1:0-377 GCF_000622305.1 Nannospalax galili | reverse complement strand
AAAAAAAAGGTGATGATATTTTATTATTTCTGCTCTTACTTTTCTTTTTAATTATCATCTAATTGACATGGAAAATGTTGATGATGATCCAATAAGTCTTTCATAAATCTGTTTTTAAGGAAACAGTGACATGTCAGGCAATCTTGCCATATTTCCATGAGCCAATGGGAACGGTTTAGATTACTTAGTCACACTGAGGACTGGGCCATGGGGAACGGAATCAGTTGTTCAAGGAAAACTCTTCTTTCCTTTAGATACTTGGTACTTCATCTTTCTGAGTTACTTTACCTGGAGGAGGGGAGTGGTAAGGAGTCAGGAGGGAGGGTGGATAAACGATGGAAGGGAGGAGGGAAGAAGGAATTAAGAAAGAAAGAAAG
>NW_008433928.1:0-377 GCF_000622305.1 Nannospalax galili | reverse complement strand
TAAATGCTGTTAAGGGACAATGTCAACCCACATACCATGGGACAAACAACTGAATAATATGAGAGGTTCTGTCAAGTTCCTGAAAGTGCAATGAGCAGGGAAAATATATTAAGAGTGTAACACCAAGCTAGAGGCACAGAGGAATGCCACATAGTGATGGTCGAATCAGGAGTCTTTTATTAGCTGGTGGTCAGAGTGGGGTCTAAAATCTAAAAGAACACTGGTCCCCAAGGGGAAGTGTAGTGGTGCTTATAAATCAAAATTCACAATTACATCATGCCAGAGGCAAAGCCAATAACCATGATTGCATCAGATCACCATAGTTACTCCAGACCACAGTCAGTTCTGTTAGTAGAAAGGTTTTCAGATAACAAAAA
>NW_008433927.1:0-377 GCF_000622305.1 Nannospalax galili | reverse complement strand
TGGTCAGGCACAGAGAACATACACCTAGGAGATGCCCAGTACTAGGTGACAAGTCTGCAGTTGAATCTTTACAACCAAAGCTCATGGAACATAGTGGAAAAAGAGTTAGAGAGAGGGCCAATGCACCCCTCAACTCTCACCAGTGAGGCTTCCATATCAGAGTGATACACACGGGTGGCTACAACTAGCCAAGTTTGAGAATAAGAGACTGTAGAGTGTGCTATGGGGCTCCTATATGGAACCTCACCCACCCACAGCTCAGGGACCATTGCAGAGGAGGAGATGGAAAGATTGTAAGAGCCAGGGCTGGTTCATGAACACAGGGCAGTGGAAGCTTCCAGGCCACTGGAGGCTTGCTCATGTGAGCCTGTGGCAGC
>NW_008433926.1:0-377 GCF_000622305.1 Nannospalax galili | reverse complement strand
ACAGGGAGACATTGTCTCAAACACAAAAACAAACAAAAACAAGAGTCTCTTCTGAGCCTCGGACAATTCCTGTGATTAACAACGGTGAGCCCCAGTCAAAGGAAAACACAAGACGCACTCTTCCAGTGTCCCCTGGCACAGAGTAGACATTCCCATCCAAATGGAAGAATGGGAGAATGGCAAGAAAAGACCAAGCAAAGCAAGACCGAAATGCAGTGGGCGGATACCAGTCCCTGCAGCTCCAGATCCGCCATCTGAGTCCTGTGATGGAATAAATGGTCTCCGGCAGCCTTGGGCAGTCCTTCCCCTCCGGTTCTGCCAGCTGTAGCACACGTAGTCTCTCTCTCGGCCCAGCTCCACTCTGTCTGCGGCTCTCC
>NW_008433925.1:0-375 GCF_000622305.1 Nannospalax galili | reverse complement strand
CTCATATACAAAGCTTAAGCATCTCTGAGCATCGAGTTTCATGTAGCAAAGTCTCTCTTCTCCAAGATTTTCCAGTTTTGCCAAGAGCTAGACTTTGCTTCCCACTTCCCATACAGCACTTCTACATGTCAGTGTAGTTCTAATCACTCAAGGCAGTAGCATGAACCAGTCCATTCCTTTGAGGAAACACATAATAACAGCTCAGTGGAGGAAAGTTGTCTCATGGTTTATCAAATTTGAGAACGTGGTCAGCTGAATGCTTAGACAAAGTTGAGGTTTCATAAGCAACACGTAATGAAGTAAAATAGGTCAGCTTATGGTGGGTAGAAGGGGGGGGGAGAGAGAGAGAGAGAGAGAGAGAGAGAGAGAGAGAGA
>NW_008433924.1:0-377 GCF_000622305.1 Nannospalax galili | reverse complement strand
GCCAAAATGGCAACAACTCGACTGGGTTTTATCAAGACGTCATCTCGATACGGAGATCCAAAGGCATCTTGCAGTGCTGAAAGAAAAAGTACACACGCAAAATAAAACGTTACCAAAGGGGTAAGACACTGCAAGAGGGAGTTCCAGAAGATACTGCTGAGTAGACTACTGTAAAGTGTAGGTGCACATAGTCCATCACTCCATGATAATCTTTTCTTTAGGGGAGGAACAGTTTACTGGCATCAAACTCACAGATCAAACTCCTCTTGCCTCAGCTTCCTCAGTGCTGGGTTAACAGACACGCTCCACCAGGTCAGTTACCGTGATAATCTTAACTCAGTGCTTCACCACTGAGGTGTGGTAAGTTCCTGGCCATG
>NW_008433923.1:0-377 GCF_000622305.1 Nannospalax galili | reverse complement strand
AGATTCAGGAGATTCTGGTGGGAGTCTCAGTGACTGGAAGGATCCCTTGTTGCCAGAGTACATGCCTGGTGTGTGTTGAGGTACATGAGAGACCAGCATCTGCTGAGCTGACTGAAGTCTGGGTTTTTATCATCCTTCTGAGGCTTATCTTGTCCTTGCAGATTTTTGAATGTCTGCCCTTCCAGTGACTCCTGATTGGTGCGGCCAGCTGCTCCCAGGGAGTTGGCAGTGATGCCTGGTTACACCCAGTTTTACCTGGTTACATCCAGGTGTTCCCTTGTGCTGTCAGCACCCTCTGATGTCAGGACATTGAACAGGAGTGCCTCCATCTTGTTTTCTTAGTTTTGTCCTAAATGTTCACTACACTCCCCCGAACA
>NW_008433922.1:0-377 GCF_000622305.1 Nannospalax galili | reverse complement strand
CGGTAGAGAGGCCTGGCTGACTTCCTATGCATGTCTTCTGGCCCATGTTAATGGGAGGGCAGCGGTGGAGAAGGCCTGGGCACTGGATCTGAAGCTTCGGTGGCTCCTGGGCTATCTTCCCTCTGTGGATTCTCTGAGGTTTAGGCTTCTGTCACTGGACAGAGCAGCTCCTTTAGACCCCAGGATTTACAAAAGAGAAGAGACACTCTTACCCAGAAGTATCTAGCGGCATTTGCCTCGTATGTCATTGCTCCAAACTGGATGCTTTAGCTGGACCGTGCGCCCCGCTGTGGTGGTGCCATGGTGGTGGAACCTTTAGGAGGGGTTGTTGTAGTTCTGCGTTAGTCACACTGGAGTGGATCATTAGGATAAAAAAA
>NW_008433921.1:0-377 GCF_000622305.1 Nannospalax galili | reverse complement strand
CCCTCCGCCCCTTTTCATGCCCTATATCCTTGCTGGCTGCCTTTGAGAAGGTCTCTGTCTTCCCTAAATAGATAATACAGCCATCTTGGTAATTTTAGCCCCGAAGCTATAATTGCAGGGTGGTGCTTTCTCTTCTAATATTTATTTTTAGTTTAACAAACCATCACTATGCAACTTACCATATCTTGCTCTTGTCCCTAGAATGTTTGCCTGTGTGTCTCACCCCCTCTTTCTGGCTAATTTTCTTTCCTGTAGTGTCTCTTGCTGTTTAATCGTGTAACTCATAGAGGGAAACTTACCAACAGGACGATTTTTAATTGTCATTATGGCCCAATCCAACACAGTGGTGATGCACACACTACGCCCTGTTATTCCCC
>NW_008433920.1:0-377 GCF_000622305.1 Nannospalax galili | reverse complement strand
ATACCCACATAAATAAAAATACATCTTAAAGACATCATAGTGTCTGCACACATTTGACATGGAATAAATGTTTATCGGCAGAGCAGAGACTTGGAGGACAGATGGCTATGAAGAGGGCAGGCCCTGAGTTCTGAGCGGGAACCAGCACGGCAAGGTCACGATCTTGGGCACTGCCAAGTTCAGTTACTTGGTCCCTTCATTCTGAGTCAATGAAAAGCCTCACGCAGTCTTCTTAGCCTGTTCTGTGTCTGCAGACAAAGGTGAACTAGTCCAACAGCAGCAGCAGTAACAATACAGACACCACGTCCTTGATCGAACAGCACATTAAGACGCAAGCCCAGACTTAGCAGCACACCAGGTCCCCACGGTGCCATATC
>NW_008433919.1:0-377 GCF_000622305.1 Nannospalax galili | reverse complement strand
CTCCTCCTCAGAGGTTGGCTCCTGTTTCCTTGGGGCTCCTTCTACAAATCTTTAGGTTCTAATAATCAACCTCTTATGTAGTAGCAGATTGCTGCTTTAGTTTTGTCTTTTCACTCCTCTAGCAATAAATAGTTTACCTAATCCTATGTATTAAATCTTTTCCGTTGAGATCTCTGTACATGTGGGGCACATTTCCACTGTTAGCACAGAATATAGTTCCACCTCCATGACTTTGCCTACAATTTCCTTGCATATACACTAGTCATATGTCACCTTTCCTTTCTACCAATTTCTACCTGCATAGTTTAAAAGATTTTTTATTAATTCTTTGAAAATTTCACGCAATCTATTTTGATCATATTTTTAAAGTTTAAAAT
>NW_008433918.1:0-377 GCF_000622305.1 Nannospalax galili | reverse complement strand
ACTTGCTACATAGACCAGGCTGCCCTTGAACTCACAGAGATCCCTCTGCCTCTGCTTCCCGTCGAATGCTGGGACCACCAGTCCTGCATTTGTACAGTTTGATAATACCTTCCAGTGCTGTCCCTTTGAGATTCTGTGATTCTCGAATGTTCTAGGTCAGCACCATCCAGTTGGTGGACATGCGCTATATGTGGCTGGGTTGACATGTGACTGAAAAAAACTGGGAATTTAAAAGAAATATATTTTATTTATTATTTTTATTTTATGTGTAAAGTTTATTGCCTGCATGTAGGTAAGTGCACCGGTGTCATGCAATGCCTGTGGAAGAGGCCGTCAGATCCCCTGGAACTGTTTTTTTTTTTTTTTTTTTTAATTTT
>NW_008433917.1:0-377 GCF_000622305.1 Nannospalax galili | reverse complement strand
TTTTTACATATTTATATAATATTATTTATTTCCCCAGGATTATAAAGATTCTGGTATCAGTATTATTTGACCTAATTATTTTAATATTTGAAAAATATATTATGGTTAATACTGAATGATATAATGATTGTCTATCGCTGATATCTTTGAATGTTATGTTTTATTCTTGGCTGTTCTTTTTATGATTGAACATTTAGATTTTTCTTAAATGGTGTTGTGATGCTGGCTTGGTGGTGTGTGCCTATAATCTCAGCATTTAGGAGGTTGAGGCAGAAGTGGAAGGAAGGAATTGCTGTTAGTTACAGGCCAGTCTGGGATACAGACTGAGTTCTAATCAACCAGAGCTACAAGATGAGACCTCGTTAAAAAGAAATAGC
>NW_008433916.1:0-377 GCF_000622305.1 Nannospalax galili | reverse complement strand
AACTGGAGTTAAGGACGGTTCGTAGCCACCATGTGGGTGCTGGGAACCGAATCTGGGTCCTCTGCCAGAGCAGTCAGTGATCTTAACCGCTGAGCCATCTCTCCAACCCCCTTATCTATATATTTTTAAATGTCTCTTAATTTCATGTGCTAAGCATGCACTTGCGTGCAGTCCAAACATTTAAAACATTTCTCAGTTTGGCATTTTTTATTTAGTCAGTTCTAATAAACCTGCTCAGACCTTTATCACTTATTCAAAAGTTGTAAATATCCTTTCTATTCTGGAAACATCCATTCATCTTAAACTTATATAAATCTTTCTTTACTAAAATATCTCCGTTTTCATATCCTTGTATCCTTTTTATTTCTGTTTTTTTT
>NW_008433915.1:0-377 GCF_000622305.1 Nannospalax galili | reverse complement strand
GGTGACTGTAACAGTCCCAGGGAAGGTCCAAGGTATGTTGGCAGCAGGTGCTTGGCTCCAAGCAGGCGTTTGCATCAGTAGCCAGTGAGTTGGGCTAGGCGCTCAGGAGCAAGTTGAGCTGTGGTATAGTGCCCCGACTTCCAGGTGCCTGTCCTTGCTTGTGGTCTGAGGTTACCCTGGGTCTACCAGGCAATGGGAGGGTGGGTAGACACTGAGATGGACCAGAAATGAAGCAGTGAGGAGCTCTGTTCCACCCAAAGAGCATGAAAGGGATGAGATGGAGACATAACCTGATATTCTGAGTCTAGAGACAGGTGAGAAATGGTTGCATGGTCAGGCCCAGTGTCTCGCATGAAGGTTGAAGGACAGTCCCCCTC
>NW_008433914.1:0-377 GCF_000622305.1 Nannospalax galili | reverse complement strand
GATTTTTCTACTTTTTTGGCTATTTGGATCCAACCAATGTCTTAGTAGCTTCTAACAGTCAACTTCTTTGAGGTGTTACCATCTATAACATGAATTTGATTACATGACACAAGACATCAACACAAAGCAACTATTATTATCACCAGAAGTCATCATTTATGCTTTTATAAGAATTAAATAAAAATGTAAAGGTCATGTCACGTGGGGGTCTTTGTCATTGCAGAGTATTACTCTAAACTGTGCCAGGTCAGCCTCATTAGTAGTGGCCATCAGCAGAGGCTGTGCTGTGGAATGCTGTTAGTATTTAGGATGGAAGGCAGGAAGGCCACGCAAGGTTCTTCTCTTTGGCCCCTGTATATCTTAGGCCCTTCCTAGGC
>NW_008433913.1:0-377 GCF_000622305.1 Nannospalax galili | reverse complement strand
CTTCTAGTAGCTTCCATCCTTCTAACTTGATCCTTTTGAAATTGGTGATGAAAACCTTAGCTAAAATAAACCGAAAGGATCATTTTGTTGTGCACGTTACTACATTATTGCACATCCATTTTCCCTAGGAAATTTAATTAATTATTGAGTAAACAAGGCTTCCTATTGATTCCATGTTGATTACTTTCTAATATGAAAAATGGTGTCATGCTGTAATGTCGTTTCAGCACGGAAGATTGGGGGTTCTATGACAGAACAAATCAAATAAAGGATATTGACATTTCTACAGAAGGAGTTCATCTCCATGTGAAAGAGCCTGTATTCCTACCAGCTTAAAAACAAAGAAATTGAGGTCAGAAGGAGAAATCATATCAGCA
>NW_008433912.1:0-377 GCF_000622305.1 Nannospalax galili | reverse complement strand
CAGTAGCTTTCCTGCATATCAATGACAGTCAAAATGGAATGAGGAAACCAATCTATTTCATCATAGCCACAAAAAATAAATAATAGATAAATACATACATAAATAATTGTTCATTAGAATAAATCTAAACAAAGGAAGAAAAGACTCCTACAAGGATAGCTTTAGGACACTGAAAAAAAGAAACCAAAGATGATGCTTACAATACACATGAATCAGAAGAAGCAGTGTTGTGAAAAATGGCTGTCCTATCTTAAGCAATCTACAGATTCAATATGATACGAATAAAGTTTCCAGTCATAGAAAAAAATCAAAAAATGTATATAGAGGCACAAAGTACCAAGGATAGATAAACAAACCCTGAATTAAAAGAACACTGT
>NW_008433911.1:0-377 GCF_000622305.1 Nannospalax galili | reverse complement strand
CTAAAATAAAGATATTTACATATGGTAGTTAAGATAGAGACATATTATTAATTGTGGTATTTATAATAAGAGCTCATTTACAAAGATAAAGCTTTACACTCATACATTTTCATGGGAGAAAGTTTGGACCAAATTGTTATCTTGAGTAGATTTGATTTTAGGATATTTAAAATGATTATTTTTGAAGTTCACAGCTCAGATCTTTAAAATGATTACAATGAATTTACATGTGTGTAGAACATGAAAGCAGAAAGGACCTATGAGAGAGGAGGGAGAGGCCTTGAGCGAATGTGGAGGTGGGAAAGAATGGCATAATACCACATGAGAGCCAAAGAGCATTTGGGAGGAGGAAAGGGACCACCAGGAGGGAGGCTGGG
>NW_008433910.1:0-377 GCF_000622305.1 Nannospalax galili | reverse complement strand
AAATATGACTTCAAAATGTTCCATTGTGCGATGACAATGCTCAATTTGCAATTACAATGCACCATTGTGTCATTACAATGATCCATGTGTCCTCAAAATGGTCAATAATCAAAATGGTGCTCAGTGTCCCCAGACAATTCCCCAATGTGACATTCCAATACTCCAATGTGATTTCACAATGCTCCAATGTGTAACTACAATTCTCAATGTGACATTACAATGCTGAATGTCCCCTCATGCAGCTCCTAATGTGTCATTACAATGCTCACTGTATAAATATAATACCCCGATGTTTTATCACAATATTACAATTTGGTATTGCCATGTTTCATGTACCATCACAATGCTCCAATGTGACAACACTATGGCCCCATGTG
>NW_008433909.1:0-377 GCF_000622305.1 Nannospalax galili | reverse complement strand
AAAAAACAATGAACAGCCTCCCCCACAGACCTGTGGGATACCATCAGGCATACCAACACCACAGCGAGGATCCTCAAAGGACAGAAGAAGAAATGGAACAAAGCATATACGAAGTTGAGAGGTCAAAACATTTCCTAGTTTGCCCAAACATAGGAATCCGTACATTCAAGGTGTTTGGCACACTTGAAGTGCAACAAGTCCAAAGAAATTTAAGCATAGACAACTCAGAGTCAAATGGCCAAAGACTCAAACTGAAGGGAAGGGATCCTTAATGAGATCCACAGCTGAGTCTTGAGCAAAGTTTTGTTTAAACATTAAACTATATCGAGTCCCCAGGACAATCATGAAGAAAATAAAATTTGGGACTGAAGAGATGG
>NW_008433908.1:0-377 GCF_000622305.1 Nannospalax galili | reverse complement strand
GTGACACGACCATGTGCACGTCATAGAGGGCAGGTGACACGACCATGAGCACGAGTAAGAGGGCAGGTGTCATGACCATGTGCACGTCACAGAAGGCATTTGAAATGACCACGTGCACGTCAGAGAGGGCAGGTGACACGACCATATACACATAAGAGGGGGCAGTTGATACGGCCATGTGTTCATCAGAGAGGGCAGGGGACACGACCACCTGCACATCAGAAAGGGCAGGTGACAAGACCATCTGTACGTCAGAGGGGTCAGGGACACGACCATCTGTATGTCAGAGGAGGCAGGAAACACGACCGTCTGCACATCACAGGGGAAAGTGAAACGACCATCTGGACGTCAGAGGTGGCAGGTGACATGACCATCTT
>NW_008433907.1:0-377 GCF_000622305.1 Nannospalax galili | reverse complement strand
TAATTGCTTATTCTACAGAATAGTACATGAAGAAGAATGAGAGGAAAGATTTTTAAAAAATTTGAATAGCTGTAAGTGAAATCCTGGGGGCTGGAAGGGAGATGCTCAGTGGATAAAACATTTGCTGTGCCAAGTATGAGGACTGGGCTTTGGATCCCCAGAACCCACCTACAAGCCATGCACACATGGTGGCTGACTATAATCCCAGCACTTGGAATGTAGGGATGGAGGATCTCGAAGGCAAGCTGAGTAGCTGATCAGTGAGTTCTAGGTTCAATTGAGAGTACTCGACACAGACAATAAAGTGAAGAGCAATGGGGAAAGATACCCAACATCAGCTTTGGGCCTCCACTTGCACATGTGCATGTGCACCTGTG
>NW_008433906.1:0-372 GCF_000622305.1 Nannospalax galili | reverse complement strand
ATGCCTCCCCACCATGATGGTCTCTTATCCCTCTGGAAATGTAAGCCAAAATAAGCTCTTTCTTTTGTAAGTTGCCTTTGAGCATGTATTTTATCACAACAGAAAAGTAACTAATACACTGTCCTAGAATTTTTGTTTGATTAAAATGAATCAAAAACTGATCTATCATATTATTAGATTTCTTCCAGTTATCTGCCAAAATTCATAGTCATATTTTATTTTAATGATGACAATTAGCACAATCTTCCCAAAGTCTGGGTCCTGCCAGCTTCATGCCCTGGACCTACCATGGATCTGTTTCTATTGTCTATTGCTTTTCTTTCTTCCTTTTTCTTTGAGTGTGTGTGTGTGTGTGTGTGTGTGTGTGTGTGT
>NW_008433905.1:0-377 GCF_000622305.1 Nannospalax galili | reverse complement strand
GGAACACTAACTTGACATGATGCCCTCTAATTTTTAAGCCTATCAACTCTATGTTCCTCATATGTTCTTGGATGTGGGTCATCACCAGCAGCCTGGTCAACTTACCCAGCATCATACCCTTAAAGAAAACTGGCTCTCCTTCTCCCATCAGCTACAATTTGCCAATAGTTTCTCCACCAGGGTGGGACTTCTTGCCCACCTCCTCCATTCGTGCTGGATTTTTGTCTGCTTTGGACTTGTGAAGGACTTGTGCATGTGCTCAAGCTCTGGAAATTAATATGTGTAATTGCCTTGTTGTGTCTAGAAAGCATGGTTTTCTTATATTTATCCACCACCTCTGGATCTTAAAATCTCCCCTCTCCAATCTTTAGCAGTGA
>NW_008433904.1:0-377 GCF_000622305.1 Nannospalax galili | reverse complement strand
GAACGTGGGGCGGTGGAGGCAGCGGCGACGACCCTCCCGATTGTGCGGCGGTGGCGGCGGCCACCCTCTGGAATGTGGGGCGGCTGCGGCGGCAGCCCTCCGGAACTTGCAGCAGCGGTGGTGGCAGCGGCGGTGGTGGCAGCGTCGACAGCAGCCCTCCGGATCGTGCGGCGGTGGCGGTCGCCCTCCGGACCGTGCGACAGCAGTGGCCCTCCCAAACATGCGACAGCGGTTGCAGCCCTCCAGATCCTGGAGCAGCGGGGGCCTCGGGAAGATGCGGCGGCGGTGGCGGGGTCCCACTGGAACGTGTAGCAGCTGCAGCAGCAGCAGCTTAGGCGGTTGCGTAGTGGAAACGCGGGACTGGGCGAGGGGGGGGG
>NW_008433903.1:0-377 GCF_000622305.1 Nannospalax galili | reverse complement strand
GTCATCACCATGTTCAATATGCAAACACTGGGCTCAATTTCCCCTCACAGTCTCCCAATGTTACATCACAATACTCCAATGTGTCATCACAATGTGCCGAGACATCACAGTGCCCCGTTGTGTCATTACAAAGATTCATTGTGTCGTCACCATACTCAATATTCAATCACGATACTCAATGTCATCTCACAATCCCCGAATGTGAAATCACAGTGCTGCAATGTGTCATCACAATGCTCCAATTTGTTATCTCAATGCTCCAACGTGACATCACAGTTGTCCAAAGTGCCAACAATATAGCCCCATATGCCATTGTTTTGCTCCAGTGAGCCATCACAACGTTACAATATGACTTCACAATATTCTATTGTGCCAAG
>NW_008433902.1:0-377 GCF_000622305.1 Nannospalax galili | reverse complement strand
CCTCTGCAAGAGCAGCCAGTGCTCTTAACCACTGAGCCATCGCTCCAGTCCCTATTTATTTTTTGAGACAGGGTCACCCTGTAGCACCCTGGGAAGCCTGGAATTCACTACGTGGACAAGGTTGGCCTCGATCTCACAGAGATCCTCCTGCCTCTGCCTCTCCAGTGCTGGCATTAAAGGCATGTGCCACCAAGCCCAGCTTCATGCTTTATATTTACAGTAATTAACTTTTGTTGGAGATTGCAAAAGTTTGTCTTCGTCCATTTGGGCTACTTTAACAAAACTTTCTAACTGGGTGACATGACAGAGACAACAGAAACCAAGTTGTCAAAGTACTGGAGACTGGGAATTCTAAGGTCAAGATGCAGGCACATTGG
>NW_008433901.1:0-377 GCF_000622305.1 Nannospalax galili | reverse complement strand
TGGGTGCTGGGATTCGAACCTGGGTCTTCTGCAAAAACAGTGTTCTTAACCCCTGAGCCATCTCTCCAGCCCCTAAATTAGCATTTTGAAAATGGAATTTAGCAAATATTTTGATGTCCTGTTGATTAACCGAAGTTGTTTCCTCCTGGGTAAACAGACTAAGTAAGACCCACTAGCTATTTTAGGTGCTCAAGGCATAGGAACATGTGATTATTAGTTCAACAATACTAAAGATCTAGATCCAAGGCATTGTTGCAGGCTCTCTGGGAGAAACAAAGACAAATAAGACATCTACCCCTGAAAAAATGGCATTGTGGAGGACCAAGCTCTGTCTTCCCATCTGCCACATTCTGGCTTTGATTGGACTCTCTAGTTTC
>NW_008433900.1:0-377 GCF_000622305.1 Nannospalax galili | reverse complement strand
TGCCCTCTTCCATCCCTGCCACTTGATCCTGCCACACTTCTTTGAATCCCTCGGCTTCTGGTCCAGGAAGGATGATGGACCGGAAGATGTGGAAGAACATGAAGAAACCTCAGAAAACCTGCACAGCCATCACAGCCCAACAACAATTCCCCTCTCCCAAACCCCCTGCCCCTCCTCAATAGAGAGTTGTGAGCTGCCTGATGTGGATTCCAAGAACTAAACCTGGATCCTGGGCAAGAGCATCATTGTTTTTGACCACTGTGCATCTCTACAGGCCCTGACTAGGGATTTATTAAGATTATTAATGTATCAAAAATATTTGTTTCTCTTATTTGACCTTCATGGTATAGATAGTTATTTTAACAATGTGGTCTTTG
>NW_008433899.1:0-377 GCF_000622305.1 Nannospalax galili | reverse complement strand
TCCATGTCATGCAATGCCCATGGAGGTCAGAAGAGGGTGCCAGATTGCCTAGAACTGGATTTACAATGGTCGTTAGCTGCCTTGTGTGTGGGAATTGAGCCCTGGTCCTCTACAAAAGCAGTCAGTGCTCTTAACAGCTAAGCCATCTCTCCAGTCCCTTATTTATTGCATTTTTATGTAGATGAGTCTTATGGAATATGAAATTACTGCAGAAAAACTAAAGTACTATGTTTCCATATTTTTGGCAGGTTATATTGAGATTTAAAACATTAAAATATTTTGAATCACATATAAAAATTTGCTTTCTTATTGGTCCACCCAGACTAAGGATGTGTGATGAGAAACTAAAATAAGAGACTTGTAGGTGACATTGTACA
>NW_008433898.1:0-377 GCF_000622305.1 Nannospalax galili | reverse complement strand
TTGGGAGGCAGAGGCAGGTGGATCTCTGTGAGTTTAAGGCTAGCCTGGTCTGCATAAAGAGTCCAGGCCAGCTGGTGCTACAGGGAGACCCTGTCTCAAAGAGAAAGCTGATATGATAATAATATCAGATGAAACGGAAGGTGAGGTGAAGTGTTGGGAAGGACAAGGAGGGATGAAAGGAAGACGATGCAGTAATCACAAACTTGCATGGCCTGGTAACGTGGCCTCAAAATAACACATTGAACAAAGCCTGACAGAATTAACGGGGAAAATGAAACATCACTGCTTCATGACAGGTTTACAATGTATCTCTATTAAACTGAAAGGTGAAGATGACAGAAGATAAGAAAGACATAAAAGAGTTCACAGAATAAACA
>NW_008433897.1:0-377 GCF_000622305.1 Nannospalax galili | reverse complement strand
GCTGCCCATTTCCACAGTTCTGTGCTGGGCTTTTGTCTGCTTGAGTTTGCACGGGTCTTGTGCATGCTGTCACCATCGCTGTAAGTTCATATGAACAAGGCCCCAGCAATCTGTAGGACTCTATTTCCGTATGATCACACACCTCCTTCCCTGGTTCTTATAATCTTTCTGTCCCCTCTTCCACAATGATCCCTGAACCCTGAGTTCATTGACCTCTGCTACATGAGGAAGCTTCGTTGATGAGAGTTGAGAGATGCATGAGTATTCAATCTACCCCTTGTTCCACTAATTTCTGTGAGTTTTAGGTGAGAGGTTCCCTTGTAGATGTGTCACTTAGTGTTGGGAATTTCATAGCAATTAATCACTGTGTGTGACCA
>NW_008433896.1:0-377 GCF_000622305.1 Nannospalax galili | reverse complement strand
CTCTAGACCCTCACCTCTGCACTTTGTAATAGAACAAGATTGAAAGCAGTTCAAACCTAATTAACAACTATTTGAGAAAGCATCAAGTTGTGCCCTGTTGAGACACAGGAACAGAACTGCCCAGTGCCGGGAGCCCCTTTCCTCTGTCTCCCCTGTGACTCTGAACTTGAGCAGTCTGAACCTGATTATTTCATGAGATTTGAGTGTCAGCCTTGAGGCTGTGTGCAGAGCCAGCCAGACGTGTGCCAATTCCAGTTTGCAGTGAAGACGCTCTGGGGTCAGCGATGTGATCAACCTTTGTGATGTGGTGGGATGTGGCAGATTCATCCACAAGATTCACCCTCAAGACCTCTGACATCAAATTAAAAATAAAACCA
>NW_008433895.1:0-377 GCF_000622305.1 Nannospalax galili | reverse complement strand
GGGGTCTGTGGCCATGAGGAATCTTTTTGTCCACCTTTATTGAGATAGTATTCCAAGGCCCCTGCGCTCCCCTCACATGAGATGGTCACCTGGGTCCCTTTGGGGACAAGAGAGTTTGGCTCAGCCCTAATTGTGGGCTTGGGGACCATTCCTGCAGGGAAATCAGAGGCTGGGTCAGAGGACATCCTCCCTCAGATCCCAGCCCTCAGCCCAGGGACACTCCTCAGTTTCCACAGAATCAGCCACACCTGCTGCTCTCTGTCTCCAGTGCCCACAACTGACCCCTTGTCCTCAATAAGGAGGACTTACCTGTGACATCTGGGGACACACTCACCTGCCAGCACTGGGGTCCTGAGGCTGAGACTCAGTCCTGGAAG
>NW_008433894.1:0-377 GCF_000622305.1 Nannospalax galili | reverse complement strand
CTCCATGCCCTTAGACTTTCAGAGCTCTCATCTAAACAGATCTCTTTCCATCACCTATTACTAAGCCTCAGCTATTTTATTACAGTGATACAAAATAGATTGAGACACATTTTCCTGAAAAATAAATGAAATAAGCCTTTGCCATCTTAAATATCACCTACCATATTTCAAAATTACTATGAGTCTTCCTCTAGTGTCCAAAACCACAGACCACAAGGAAAGGGCATCGGGTTGTGCTAGGTTAGCAACAACCACAGAGGTTATGGCTACTGTGGGTCAAGGGACATCATAGTTTGCAGAGCCATGGCAAGAGAATAAGAAAAGTATAGCATTTGTGGATGACCCTAGTGGCCTTGTGACCCCAGGACATAGAACAA
>NW_008433893.1:0-377 GCF_000622305.1 Nannospalax galili | reverse complement strand
ACATGATCTGTATTCAATGAGTGGTACATTGATTATGTGGAAAATTTGGAACACACACATATATTTATGTCCACATATTTTCACACTTACATTGTTTATCTGAAACTCAGTGCTGAGGGCATTTGTTACTTTTCTCGTTGCTGTAGCAAGTACCTGACAAAAGCAAATTAAAGGTGGGAGGGCTTGTCAGCTCACAATTCAAGGGTACAGTCCATCACAGTGGGGAATATGTGGCAGTTGGTCACATCCATCCACAGTCAGGAAGCAGAGGAATGAACCCTGCTGCTCAGCTCCCTTTCTCCTGTTAATCAGTCCAGAACCCCAGTCCATGACATGGTGTCACCCACATTTAGGATGGGTCATCCCACCTTAGTTAG
>NW_008433892.1:0-377 GCF_000622305.1 Nannospalax galili | reverse complement strand
TGTGTGTGTGTGTGTGTGTGTGTATTCCTACTGCCAAAGTGGGAAGGCACCTACATATATAAATATGTGTGTTCCTGCAAGGTTTTTAAAAAGTAGTGGCAGGAAAATAACAAGCAAATAATAGAACATCTTTTGTGTTAGAAATCATGAACATAAGGCACAAGGGTCAAAGGCTAGAAGTGATATGAAAGTTTTAATAAAGAATATGCATTGTAAGAGAGGCAGAAATGCACCTACCTGGTACCACTATTTTGCACTGATGACAGTATACATGTGAAGTGCTGATATGTGATAGACATTCATTAAGTGGCAGTTAGTGTTACTCTAATCCATCCACACACACGCATTTATTTTGTGTCTTCTCTTTGTCTAAAAAA
>NW_008433891.1:0-377 GCF_000622305.1 Nannospalax galili | reverse complement strand
TTCCTTTGAGAACTATTTTCAGATCCTCCTAAGCTTTATTTCTCCCCTCTCTCTCTTTCTGTCCCTGTCCAAACTCCCTCCTCCCTCCCCAGCTATAGAATCCCCATTTCCCCCTTGATACTACCTGTCTCTTATTATACCTCTCTTTTGAGTTCCTTCTCCCCCTTTACCCCCATGGTTTCCTGTACGTCCTTTCCTCTTCCCTTCCTAGTTGAATACTTATTTTCTCCATTTCCCCCTTGATAACTACTGTTTGCTACTATCCCGGTCTCTCAGACTCTTCCTTCCCCTTTACCTCCATGGTTTCTCTTCATTTTCCTGGCTCCTGTTGTTACATCCATGTATATATTCACATGTAAGGAGTTGGTATTAAGATC
>NW_008433890.1:0-377 GCF_000622305.1 Nannospalax galili | reverse complement strand
GACACAGGTGCACTTACATACATGCAGGCAATACACGCATACACATAAAAACAATAAACTGAAAAATATTATTTGATCTATTATTTATCGACTGGGACTCAGTGCTGTTCTGAACCATGACTGATGACCCATGCCAGCAAAATATCGAGTGTCAACAAGCTAGCAGATCAGGTGGCAGTACTGATGTGGTTGTGTGTCTTTGTGTGTGTTCCTACCTTAACATAAGTTGTTCTCCTCTCCCCCTTCCCTATTAGACATTAAAGGTGTTGACATCAGACATGCTTGCCTTTTATAAAATGGGAATAAAGGATACAGACCTCTACACATAGCATGACAGGAAATACTTATTACAGGGTAGTGCTGAGGCCATTTAGCTA
>NW_008433889.1:0-377 GCF_000622305.1 Nannospalax galili | reverse complement strand
GAGTGTGGATGCTCCCAGATAAGGCTATACTGAAAAGTCTTCACCCAAGCACAGATAATGACTTCATAAAATGTTGAGAGTCTCCCCCAGTCTTCCCCAGCCTATTTAGCCTTGCTCCTCCCACAGGCCAAGTGTAATTAGGGCCAAATTGCTCATCACATGTTGGTTGGGAAGTGTAGCTAGACTCTCAGGTAAGGGTCCTGTGACTCTTCTGCCCCTCCTTTCATGTTTGGGTAAACCCAGCTGTGATGATCTTAGGTGCAGCTGAGTTCAGGAAGATGGTATCTGTCAGAAGACAGTCTTATAGAATATAAACAATCACAAATACAGCCAGATTTATATATTTTCAATTGATTCAAGAATTTCATATATTTTGA
>NW_008433888.1:0-377 GCF_000622305.1 Nannospalax galili | reverse complement strand
GTCCCCACTTATAGCCTTTTAAACATGTTTGATGCCTTCGGAGCTCCAGATGAGCTCAAGAGTCCAGAAAGATGTAGCCACAGCAACCTGAAACCAAATAGCATTTTATAACAAGCTTAGAGACGTACATAGAGGTGGCAGATTTGGCACTAATTAGAGGAGTCTGTCTACATAGCGCAATTTAGCCCCATGTCCTCCTCTTTGATTTCTGGCTCAGTCACTTTAACTCAGCAAAATTACAACCATCTATCTTTCCCTTTACCATCATGAGAAAGTGTATTTCTTGCATAAAGACCTCTAAGGGTAAGGAATGGGTTTAAATAGCGAGCCCTAAGCATTAAAAAACCTGCACTCTGGTCAAGAATCTTGATCATGAA
>NW_008433887.1:0-377 GCF_000622305.1 Nannospalax galili | reverse complement strand
GTGTCCATTTCTACAAAAGTTCACCTACTGTGATGTTAATTGGAATTGTTTTACATCCATAGATCAATCTGGAGAGAACAGACATCTTAACATTGACAGTTTATGAACACCTGTGTCTCTGCAGGAACGTGGGACTCCCCCTACATCCCCTCAGCAAAATGCTGTATGTCTTTCACGTTTTATGTCAGATTGATCCATAAACTGATGCCATAATGAATGGCGAGGTCTAAATTTCAACCTTCAGTTGCTTATTCAATCATACATTCAATTGTATTTTTGTATTGATCATGTACTTTTTTATTAAATTTTTGAGAATTTCATACAATGTTTTAATCATATTTAGACCCCCCTCCCCTATCTGCATCCCCCTTACTACT
>NW_008433886.1:0-377 GCF_000622305.1 Nannospalax galili | reverse complement strand
ACAATGGAACATTGTGAAGTCATATTGTAACATTGTGAGGGCTTATTGGAGAAATATAATGGTAAATGATTCGATAGTGTTTGCACATTGGAGCACTGTGATGTCACATTGGTCATTGGAACGATGCAGTGGAACATTGTGAAGTCATATTGTAAAATTAAGATGGTAACATGGAGACTGGTGATGGCAAATGGGCGATAGTGTTGGCAAACTGGTCTATTTTAATATCACATTGGAACATTGTGAAGTCACAATGGAATATTATGAAGTCATATTATGAAATTGTGATGGCACATAGGAGCATTTTGATGTCACACTCTGCCATGGTGATGTCACATTGGAGCATTGTGATGTCACAATGGAACAATGTGAAGTCA
>NW_008433885.1:0-377 GCF_000622305.1 Nannospalax galili | reverse complement strand
TGGACAAGAAAACCCCCAGCCCAACCTTAGGAAAATTTTGCAACCAATGGTTGCTGGGAAGCAGAGAGATTGTAACTTTTCTCAGTATAACCAGGTTCCAGTGATTGACCCACATGGAAGGACATTTGGGGACACAAATTAGACCCTGAAGCCTTATCTTCCAGTATACATTAAACTGGGAGAGGGAAGTAAAGGGAGGTGGGGTAGGGGACGAGATCTAAATACCATCAAATTATAATGTATGAAAATTGCAAAAATTCAATTAAAGTTTTTTAGAAAGAACATACATATACATGTTCTGTATGTGAACTAGATACTAGTTATTCAAAGACTACTCGTAATTACATCAAATATCTCCTAAGTCTTTCATGTACATG
>NW_008433884.1:0-377 GCF_000622305.1 Nannospalax galili | reverse complement strand
ATATAATAATTTTCCATAGAGGACAATAGAAAGGGCACTGGAAGATATTTTAATACTGGATTTCTGAGGGATGGGGAAAAATATTGTAAGAAGCAGAGATAATAAATATCTGCAGTAAAAGAGTATTATATGCCAGGCATGACTGTGCCATTGTACACATGAATTCGTAGTGGCTGGGACTGTGTGCACAAGACCTTTATAAGACTAAGCCAACCCAAATCCCAGTATGGACTGGGGAGACGCTCATGAAATCCCACCTTTGCCTGAAGAACTATTGGTGATTGGTTGACTGGCAGGAAAGAGAGAGTGAGTTTTCTTCGAGGATATGACCCCTGAGAAGCTCCCTGTGCTCCAGCAGATGATCCTATACCTCACAC
>NW_008433883.1:0-377 GCF_000622305.1 Nannospalax galili | reverse complement strand
GAGATCTGATCTTATTTAAGGCAGAGACTCTAGATAGACTGACTAGATGCAAGCAGATAAACTTGCACCGAGGGGCATCAGGGTACACAAATTTGACTCTATAGGTCTTAACATATATGACAGAATGCATGAAATTTGGTGGAAGGGTATGTGTGTATGGGCAGGGGAAGGGAGGGTGTATAAATTAGTCTAGACATAAGCAAAATTAAGAATTTGATATTCAGTATTCAACTACTAATCATTAAGATAACATATTATATATAATACATGTGAATTCCTCTTACAAATTAATTCACTATAATCTTTTTAGAATTATTTATTGAAAGACCACATACTTAGAAGAAGCATTTCATTATATCAGCATTGACATATTCAAT
>NW_008433882.1:0-377 GCF_000622305.1 Nannospalax galili | reverse complement strand
ATGTCCCCCATAGGCTCCAAGTATTTGGACATTTTGTCCACAGTTGGTGGTGCTATTTTGGGAGGTCTTAGAAAGTGTGACTATCCTGAAGGAAGCATGCTCATCACTGGGGGCGGGCTTAGAGAGTTCTTAGCCTGCTGGATCTCCAGTTGCTCTCTTGTTTCCTGTATCTGCTGGAAGATGTAGAGCTTAGCTTCCTCTTCTCCAGCCACCTCCAGCCACCATGCTTCCCTGCTTTGACGGACTGTAACTCCTCTGGAACCCTAAGCTCAAATGAATTCCTCCTGCTTTGGTCAGTGTTTCTATCATAGCAATAGAAAAGTAACAAATACAATGTCCTGACACAGAAGGCAAGTTTTGTTAGCTGACAACAAAGT
>NW_008433881.1:0-377 GCF_000622305.1 Nannospalax galili | reverse complement strand
CTACCCTGAAGTCCACGTTCTATGCTGTGTTTTTTAGGATATTTTAAAGAGCTTATAACCATCTCATCTCCTATCTCAATTTAATAACCTCCAATGGCTTATATTTAAGAATTCTCTTCATGATCTATTACCTAGCAATATTTCCAACCTTATCTTGTACATACAGCCTTGAAATGATGCAATTCTTTTATCTTTTTTTCACCCTTTGACTTGAAGAATTCTACATTTTTCTCTCATTCCCACTCATTCTCTGTGTGTACCAACATTTTGTATATGTGCATACAAATATTTTCAAGTACATATACATGCAGGATGACATATATGTAATATTTTTTCTGTCTTTAAAAATGATAAAATTGAATGAGATTTTTAACCTT
>NW_008433880.1:0-377 GCF_000622305.1 Nannospalax galili | reverse complement strand
CTCCTTCTAGTAGGGCGATTGCTGGTGCAGTGTACTGTATTTGTTTGTAAATATGAAAGCTTGTGATTCAGGTGTCTTCCTTCAAATTACCTTATATGAAGTTTCATTTTTCTTCATATTAGTAAGGCAACCTCACTATTCTCTGAGATTTTGGGTGACTTTGTTCTCTGAAATTTGTTCCAATGTACACTTATTACGGTACCTCCGAATTTGTAGTTGAAACATTATGTTGTCTGTTTCTTTGTCCGAATACATTATTCTTTATCTCTGTGGTTTTAAGAGAACTTTAATGAATGTACTTTATTTTATAAGGATTAACTTGCTTCTCCAACCAGAAGAGAGCATAAGCTTTGAGTTTTGACCCCCATATCTCCTCC
>NW_008433879.1:0-374 GCF_000622305.1 Nannospalax galili | reverse complement strand
CGCTCTCCTCTGACTCGCATTTGCTCTCTCTCTGCATGTGTCTCTGCCAGGTCCTCTTTCTCTTTGCTGAACCAGTGAGTGTACTGGGGTTACGTACATGAACATGGGTGAAGGGCTACTTGAGACTCTGGAGGCTGCATATCAGAGGTTCTGTTCTCACTTGGGTGAGGACTCATACAAGCTGGATCAAGGGAGGTCTCTGTGCAACTTGTTGGTAGATATGCCACTGTACTGTCTCTCTAGCAGTTGTTTACTGCTTACACACCCTTGGGAACGGTACATCATGGGTTTTGTAGAATTTTTGTTTCTACAGTCTCTCCCCCCTTCTCTGACACACACACACACACACACACACACACACACACACACACACA
>NW_008433878.1:0-377 GCF_000622305.1 Nannospalax galili | reverse complement strand
GTTTCCATTAGATAGGTCAACAGGGCAGAGAGTTTATAGAGAGAGACACATGGGTTAAAAAATACAATATAGCAAATGGACTTAACAGACACCTACCGAGTATTCTACCCAAGCCCCGAAGGACATACTTTATACTCAGTATCCCATGGAAACTTCTCCAAAATTGACTGTAGGAAACTAGGATGCCAGGAACTAGAATGAGGTGAGCTTAAAACTTAGAGGTCCAGGCTGCATTCTCTGCTAAAGGGAGGGACACTAAAAACAGTGGATCTGATAATCCCTGCCTTGCAGAACACTGCTAGGCTGGTAGGAGGAAGCAGGCTGGACATAAAAGTGCAGGCTCCCTGCTCTGCGGGAAAGCGTCTTGGTCAACAACC
>NW_008433877.1:0-377 GCF_000622305.1 Nannospalax galili | reverse complement strand
TTCATAAATTCCTTCCCTCCTTCTCCTGCCCCCTTCCTCACTCTCTTGTAGTACAAACCCTTGGGCATGATAGACAAGCACTGTAACACAGAGCTACATGCCAAGATCTTGATTTTTAAAAGAACTGTGAAAGTGGGAACTGCACACACGTCGTCATTCATTTTCTAATGCATCAGTTCAGGTGAGCAACGCTTTCTGCTGTATTAGTAGTGTCTGTAATCCCACTCCCAGGGGAAGCTGCTGCTCACAGAGCATGTGCTGGGGCCAAAAAGAGCTTAGCAGGGGTGCTCCGCTGGGCAGAACTGTGACCAACAGATGGAAAATATAGGGAGATCAATTTCAACTTAAAATAAAGGGGAGCTTTCTCCCATTCCATT
>NW_008433876.1:0-376 GCF_000622305.1 Nannospalax galili | reverse complement strand
ACACACACACACACACACACACACACACACACACTCTCTCTCTGAAGAAAACCCCCAACACTTTACTGTGGGGATAGCTCAGTGGCTAAGAGTACTGGCTGCTCTGACAGAGGACCTAGGATCAGTTTGCAGTACCACATGGCAGCTAATAACTGTCTGTAATGCCAGTTCTAAGGAACCTGGCATCGTCTTCTGGCCTCTGCAGGCATTGGCACTCATGGTGCGCATACATCTCTGTAGGCAAAACACTCATACACATAAAATAAATAAATATTTAAAAAATACTTCATTGGAACTTGGTGTTTATGGCACATGCCTTTAATTTCCACAGAGGCAGGCAGATCTCTATTCGACTGAGGCCAACCTGGCCTACATA
>NW_008433875.1:0-377 GCF_000622305.1 Nannospalax galili | reverse complement strand
GTCTTTGAGTTTTGATGTTCATCCGTCACATGTCGCAGCACGATTTGGCTCACGTTTAGCCTGCTGGTAGTTGAAAGGTCATCTTGACTCTTCAGATGCTTGTGTTCGGGGATCTTATAGCCATTGTCAGTTCAGCACCGTTTCCTCCCAACACCTGTCAGCGTGACAATCACATGTTGATACGGTCTGTTGCTCTGTGGGTCTCTGACACTGTTGAAAGTCACTGTCCTCTGAGCCAAACTGCTGCCATTTTCATGAGATCAGCTGTACCTACTTGTGATAGTCCATTTACCTACAAGTGAACAGTCAGGCCTGTGCACTTGATTTCCCTCCTGGAAAGAGGGGTCAGTTGGGGAAGCTCATTGGTCCTCACCTGA
>NW_008433874.1:0-377 GCF_000622305.1 Nannospalax galili | reverse complement strand
CCTCCCAGTACTTGAAGGCAAGACTCTGTTGCTGAAGACAGGGCATACTTTGGACAAAGGATTTGGGGCAATGGAACTGGAATTGACCTGTAACCACCTCCCCTGGAGACAAACTCTCATAGTTTTGGAGAGCACTATGCAAGGTGCTAAGCGAGAATGTCAATCAATTTGGCCCAGCTTTAAGGCCAAATAACCACATCAATGATCAGCACAGCAAGCTAAATTGGGGCAGTAGCGGCACTTTTATCTTGGAGGTAATCAACAACTACTTAATTGAACTTAAAGCCCACTCAATAGGAGGAAACTCGTGTGTGGTAAACATAGCCAAATACACATAACTGGAGAGGTCATTGAGCTTAGAGAAAACCCCAAGGGTG
>NW_008433873.1:0-377 GCF_000622305.1 Nannospalax galili | reverse complement strand
AAAAAAAAAAAATAAGAATTCATGCTCACAAGGTCAAGTATAGGAATTCTGGGTGGCTTAGGGGAGCCAGAGCCCTGAGCTGCCAACGTCCTCTTCCTCCATCTCCAGCCTGAGTCGGCTTCCCCCCTTTTCCTTCTTTATCTTTTCTGTTTTCTTTCTTTCTTCCTTTCTCCCTTCTGGCCTTTCTTTCTCTTTCTTTCCTTTTTCCCATGTTTGTTTCACTCTTAGAACTCAAACCTAGACCTTTGCACATGCCCTGTAATTGCTCTACACTGAGCAATATCCCCATCCATCTTTTCCATTTTCAGATGGTCCCACAATTTGCCCAGGCTAGCCTTGAACTTTAAGCATCCTGCTGCCTCCATCTCCAAAGCAAC
>NW_008433872.1:0-377 GCF_000622305.1 Nannospalax galili | reverse complement strand
ATCTTAGGATGAAATGGTTAGTATT
Organism: Nannospalax galili; assembly: GCF_000622305.1. Taxonomy (NCBI): domain Eukaryota; kingdom Metazoa; phylum Chordata; class Mammalia; order Rodentia; family Spalacidae; genus Nannospalax; species Nannospalax galili. The sequence continues at coordinate 352 of NW_008433872.1, read as the reverse complement.
GGAGGTCAGCTGCACCAAGGTTTCTGTTTTTTTAAGATTGAAAAACCATTAGGTGGTTGGTTCTCACCTCTCATCACTCTGTCCCCAGTGCGCTGAAGCTGTTCATCTAATTTTATTAAATGCACTTTTGCAAAGAAAAGTTTTTTTAATTGAATTTAATGGTCTTTAGATCTGTTCCTTTCTCTGCACCACCCCCACTGCCCCTGCCCAATTTAATGAGCTCTAATATGTGTATGACTATAGAGTCTGATTTGTTTCTCAAATATCCTTCAGGGTGGGTCCATCCGCCGGGCCAAGAGGCCCATCCCTGTAAGACACTGTCTTTCCCCAACCAGCAGCCATCAATTGCCAA
>NW_008433871.1:0-377 GCF_000622305.1 Nannospalax galili | reverse complement strand
CAATCTCCCTGTCTCAGCCTCCTATGTGCTAGGATTACAAGCTTATGACGTCAAGCCTGGCTCCCTCACAGGTTCGGGCAGGCCTGACCTTGATCCCAGCCTTTCTGAGCTGCTTCTCTGAGCACTATGCCACCGCACTGGGAAATGCTTCAGTAGCTTCCTAATTTAGAGGACACTTTTTCCCAGTTGCCTTCCCTACCTTAAGCCTGGGTTAGGAGGTTCTTTGCAGTGGTGAGGATGTGATCCTGGGCTTTCATACATGGCAGGCAAGCACTCGACCACCAACCTACTTCCCTAGCTCTACGAGGTTCTTCAGCTCCCAAAGAAGAAAACCTACCCCTAACATTGATCACATTATAAATTTTGATTTTTTTTTT
>NW_008433870.1:0-377 GCF_000622305.1 Nannospalax galili | reverse complement strand
TTTTCCTTACCTTTAGCAAGTGCCACATAAAGTGAGGCGACCACGATATATTGTTTTATTTCCCCACTACCCTCCACCAGTATATTCTCTTAGAAATAACTTTTTCCCATTGATCTTTCTCAATGCAACCATTTCATTCTGAGTTATGAACACAACAACTTTGCACTTGGATCTTAAAATACTTGGAAGCAATAACACCAATAACATGTGTTGTCAAAATTAAAAGATTAAAGTTAAAGATCCTAACTTTCTGCCTAAAATGAGGTATCTGAAACACATGGGGTTGCAATGACTGGGCCTCTATTACCAGCCACCAAGTCTGATCCCCACAAGGGGGATTGTAGATGCATGCACCATGCCCAGTTGAGAAGATTGTG
>NW_008433869.1:0-377 GCF_000622305.1 Nannospalax galili | reverse complement strand
TTTTTTTTAAGTATAAATATTGCTTCTTTAAAAAGAGCACTTGAGGGGATAAGGAGGTAGCTCAGTCAGTAAAGCACTTGCCACACAGGCATTTGGAGAACTTGAGTTTGATCCCCAGCACCCACATAAAAGCAAGGTACGGTAGCATTTGCTAGAAAGAGACAGAAGGATCCCTGGAGCTCACTGGCCAGTCAGTCAAGCTGATTCAGTGCGTTTCAAGTAAAAGTGAAAGACCCTGTCTCAAAAAAGCAAGGTAGATGGCTGAGGAGTGATACCCAGGGTTTACCTGTGAACCCTACACATGCATGAACACAACTGCACAAAGACCCTCACAACCTCATGAACCTACAAGCCACATGAGCACATGCACACACACA
>NW_008433868.1:0-377 GCF_000622305.1 Nannospalax galili | reverse complement strand
TTATTTGTGTTGGGGTGTGGGTGTCATGGCACAAGTATGGAGGTCAGAGGACAACTCATAGGAGTTGGTTCTCTTTCCACCATGTGGGTCCCAGGGATTGAATTCAAGGTTCTCGGACTTGGTGGCAAGCACCTTTACCCACTAAGCCATCTCACCAGCCCTTTTTTATTAAAATGTGTTGTTTTTGTTACCTGTTTTGCCTCCAAACTGGGGTCTTGTCCTTCAAAGAATCTTGGGACCAGTAATAAGACCAAGGGTGAATTGAACAACACAGGAGAATTTTATTCTTGGCCAAGAACAGCAGTGGGAGATGTTCAAATTAACTTCTCCCTCCAGAGTGTGGGGAGATTAGCTATAGGGCAAAAGAAAGAGAGGTG
>NW_008433867.1:0-378 GCF_000622305.1 Nannospalax galili | reverse complement strand
TACATGGAACTTATGCATGCTGTCACCATTGCTGTGAGTTCATACTACTAAGTGATCAGCTGTCTAGGAAACTCTTTTTTCTTGTGGTCAACTACCACCCCTGGCCTTCACATTCTTTCTGGCCCCACTTCCTCAATGATCCCTGAGACTTGGGAGGCAGAATTTTGATATCGTGTTCTGCTCAGGGATATACACTCCTCAGTTTCTTTATTTGGTTTTAGTATTTTATTACTTTTATCTTATGTGTATGAGTGTATTGCTTGCATGCGTATAAGTGCACGCACATTGTGTAATGCCTGCAGAGGTCAGAAGAGTGCATCAGATTCCCCTGGAACTGGAGTCACAGATGGTTGTTAGCTACCATGTGGGTGCTAGGAA
>NW_008433866.1:0-377 GCF_000622305.1 Nannospalax galili | reverse complement strand
TAAAAATGTTATGACACAATGGGGTAAGAGAACCACATTCCAGCTTGAATCATTCAAGCTAACCAATTCTATTTTCACCAGTGTCTTTGATCTTCCACAATCTTTTCCCCAGGAATACTGAATTGGCTCTTATAAATGAATATTGTATATCTGCCAGTAAATATTTGCTTCCTTGGTTAGATTTTAAGATTCTTTCATAGCAAGAGACTTAACAAAATCCAAATATTTCAGTTGGGCCCTACATAATTCTCTCCACATACTAGGCTTCCCTCAGTTTTTTCCCTGTGCTGAATTATTTTTTATTTATACATAAATAAGGATTATAAAATGTAATTCTTATTCCTGAGTTTAAGCTACATTTGAAAAGTATTACATAT
>NW_008433865.1:0-377 GCF_000622305.1 Nannospalax galili | reverse complement strand
TCTGCCTCCCAAGTGCTGGGATTAAAGGCATGCACCACCATGCCTGGCAAATTTTTTTTCTTCATTTATTTTTATGTGTATGAATGTTTTGCTTACATGTATATAAGTATACCCATGTTATGCAGTGCCCCTGGATGCCAGAAGAGAATGCCAAATCCCTGAATAGAGTTAAGGTAGTTGTTAGCTGCCATGTAGCTTCTGGGAACCAAACCTGGGTCCTCTGCAAAGCAGCCAGTGCTCTTAACTGCTGAGCTGTCTCTTCAGCATCCACCCCTTTCTTTTTTTAAAATTTATTTTGATTTTATGTGTATGTTTTATCTGTATGTAAGTGTACTCCTGCATGCAATGCCCACAGAGGTCAGAAAAGGGCATTGAAA
>NW_008433864.1:0-375 GCF_000622305.1 Nannospalax galili | reverse complement strand
CCTCTGCCTCCCAAGTGCTGGGATTAAAGGCGTGCACCACCACTCCCGGCATAATGAAGATTTTTTTATATAGTGCTGAAGACTGATCCCTGACCTTTGGGCATGCTAGATAAGCACCATACCCCTGAGCTCTATCTGAGCTGACAAAGCATGTTAAGAATGAATCTGTTTTGATTTTTCTAAGATCAAATTTGACTTTTTATTGATATAGATGTTATAATTTTTGGATCCCTGATAGAAAAGTATAAATGTGGCCATTCCTTAATAATACTCTTTGACCTACTAATTTTAACTAGAACAGAATACTTAGGAAACTAAGGCTTTTAAGTATTCTCTCATCTATCTATCTATCTATCTATCTATCTATCTATCTAT
>NW_008433863.1:0-377 GCF_000622305.1 Nannospalax galili | reverse complement strand
ATCTTTCTCCTTCAGAAATTGCAATTTTATTTATTTATTCACTTTTTGGGGTTTTGAGACTGTGTAGCCCTGTCTGGCCTAGAACTCGAAATGTAGGCCAGGGAAGCCTCAAACTCACAGAGATCCATCTGCTTCTGCCTCCTGAGTGCTGGGATTAAAAGCGTGTGCTACCATGCCTGCATAATTGTTTTCTTTCTGCATTTATGTATTTGTTTGTTCTTGCATCATCTGATCTGCTTTAATTATTCCATTACAGGAGACAATTGGGAAGTTTTTTCAAACAGACATTGCAGAAAATGCTTTGGTAGGTAGCTTTTAAACATTGTTTCTGATCTCCTGCTTTAATTTTTAGTTCTTTATTTCCTTCAAAATGTAAT
>NW_008433862.1:0-377 GCF_000622305.1 Nannospalax galili | reverse complement strand
AAAGGAGTCGGGTCTTAAAAATTCAGCTTCTGTGGGGCTTGGGCTAGCTAAAGAAGCGCTTTGACCACCTGGTCTGCTCAGTTTCCAGAAGGCCCCTCCAGGAGCAGAGCCAGTAGATCCTCCCATCTGCCATTTCTAGGGGAAGGCAGTTGAACAAGATCAAGAGAAGTAAGGCATAACCTTCCACCTACCCTTTGGATGGACTGATTGCTTCTGAGCTCCTCTGCTGCTGGGCAGACTGGACCAGCTCATTTCAACTGGGAAGAGTGGACCCTGCAGCACAAGGATGCAGAGGAGGACAGTGACAAACTTTGGCCTTTTCATTTTTAACTACATTGAAAATATGCTATATGCTGAGGGCAGCAATTTGGAGGGAT
>NW_008433861.1:0-377 GCF_000622305.1 Nannospalax galili | reverse complement strand
AAATGTATTATTTTTATATATTAGACTGATAAAATGACAAAAGTTAAAAGTTTGGGCTAGAGATACAGCTCAGTGGTAAAGTGCTTGCCTAGCACATAAGAAGCCCTGGGTTTGATCTCCAAATACAACAACAAAAAGAAACACAACAGAATTATGACAGTCTGGGGCTCAAGAGATGGTTTAGTGATTAAGAGCACCGGCTGCTCTTGCAGAGAGAGGACCTGGGTTTGATTCCCAGCACCCGTATGGCGGTTACTAATTGTTGGTAACTCCAGTTCCGAGGATCCAATGCTCTCTTCTGACCTCCACAGACGTTGCAAGACACGGGTGCACTTATATACATGCAGGCAATACACACACACACACACACACACACA
>NW_008433860.1:0-377 GCF_000622305.1 Nannospalax galili | reverse complement strand
ACAGTAATTGGTGGATGATGTAGGTATAGGTATAGGTAATTGTTTGGCTCTTGTGTTAAGACTGAATTATTTCCTCAGCAAATGTTGAAGAAGTACTTACAGTTAGAGCAGTCAGTTCAAGGCACTGGGACCCAACACTGACCTGAACTAAGTTCTTGTGCTCAAGGAGCTCACCTTCAGTTAAGAAGCAGCATCACGTTAGTATGTGTGCCCCGGCTGAGATTAGACTGGGCCACAGACTGGAAAACTTCAGCAACAGAAACTCTCTCATAGCCTTGGGGACAAGAAGCCAGAGGTGGAAGTGCAGCAGGGCTGGCTTCTGAGGCCTGTCTCCTGAGCTTATGTGGCAGTCTTCTCCTGGTGTCCTCACACCCTTA
>NW_008433859.1:0-377 GCF_000622305.1 Nannospalax galili | reverse complement strand
TCCATTTGTATAGCAGCTGGGTATAAAGAAAGGAAGCCCTTGACCGGTGCCTGGATAGAGATGTGAAGAAGTGAGGACAAACAAAGAGCCAGGGAGAAGAGAGGCTGGAGCCCTCTGTGCAGAGGAAATGCCCCATTCTTTTAGGAGTAGGCATGAGTCTACACAACAGCTAGGCATTTGAATTCTTAGGTAGAGAGTCAGGAGAAGCCAGAAGAAAGAACATTTTAAAATCTCCAAATCAAAGCTCATTAGAATCCCTCAACAGGTTCACAGAGTACCATCTGTTTGGCTTGCTGGGTTCTTTTTTTTTAAAAATAAATAAATAATTATTGAGAATTTCATGCATGCATATAAGGTGTTTTGGTCAAATCCATGCC
>NW_008433858.1:0-377 GCF_000622305.1 Nannospalax galili | reverse complement strand
TTCTTCTCATCCCTCCTGCATCCAGGCTGTACCCCAGCACATCCTCATCCCCCACCTTCCCGTCCAGTCATTCATCTTCATCTTTCTTCCCAGCTCAGGAATGATGCTCAGGAGAGAAAATTTTCTTAGATAAACTCAGCATTTTAAAAACCAAGTTCCTGGGGCCAGGGATGTGACTCAGGGGGTCAGGATGTTTGCCACCAAGCATGATAACCAGAGTTTGATCACATGGTAAAGAGAGAGAACCTACTCCCACAAGTTGTCCTCTACCCTCCACACATGTGCTGTGGCATGCATGTACCCACATACTACACATGCATATACACTAAAAATAAATGTAATATATATATATATATATATATGTTATTAATGCAAGT
>NW_008433857.1:0-377 GCF_000622305.1 Nannospalax galili | reverse complement strand
TCTGGTACAAGCTCAGTCACTAACTGACATTGGTACAGCGACGACTTTACAGAGTTCTGGGAAGATGGGAAGAAGGCGTCCAAGAATTCTGGGAACTCTACGCAATCCTCCTCCTCAGACTCCTCCACCCTCTACTTGTTCAAGCTGTGTCCATCTCCTCCATTCCCAGCCTTCCAACCTTCAGCCTTCTCTCCATGCCAATCTCCATGTTTTCTACCCCACCTCCTTCCCTTCTCTGAAGAACACATCCTATTTCCCCACCTTAATGATCGCCATGCCCAGCTCCTCCTGTCTCACCAAACTTTCCTCTAAGCCCCCTGCTCGCCTTGATCCCCTTTACAATTTGTCCACTGTCCTGGCCACTTCTAAAGGAGCAG
>NW_008433856.1:0-375 GCF_000622305.1 Nannospalax galili | reverse complement strand
TCCTTCCTTCCTTCCTTCCTTCCTTCCTTCCTTCCTTCCTTCCTTCAATTCTTTATTTCTTTTTTTGGTAGGGTTTCCCTATATCCTCAGCTGGCCTAGACCTCACCATGTAGACCAGGTTGGCCTCAGTCTCACAGAGATCGGCCTGCCTCTGCCTCCTAAGAGCTCAGAATAAAGGCGTGTGCCACCATGCCCAGCTCTAGCAGCATTTCTGAGGATCTCAGGCCATGTTCAAGTTCTACTCCTTGGGGTGTCCCTGATCTGTGACTAGCCCTAAACTTCACCCCTCAGAGCCCAACAGCAGGAGGTTCGTCTTGAAAACACCAGCGAGTTAGAAATACGTTTGACTGCTCTTTGCAAAGCAAGAGCAGAGAG
>NW_008433855.1:0-377 GCF_000622305.1 Nannospalax galili | reverse complement strand
CAAAGAAGCAAGAAAACAAATGACCCAATAAAAAGATGGGCTAAGGACCTGGACAGAGAGCTCTCAAATGAAGAACTAATGAAAATGGCCAAGAAATATCTTTAAAAGTGTTCAACATCTTTAGTAGTTAGGAAAATGAAAATGAAGACCACAAATCAAGACAACTTTAAGATGTCATCTTATCCCAGTCAGACTGGGTAAGAGCCAGACAACAAAAGACAACAAATATGGGTCATGATGTGGGGAAGGGGACACTCATTCCTGCTGGTGGGATTGCAAACTGGTGCAATCACTATGGAAATCAGTGCAGAGAACTCTTAAGAAACTAAAAATGAATCTAACACGTGATCTGTTTAGATCACTCATTGGCATATACC
>NW_008433854.1:0-377 GCF_000622305.1 Nannospalax galili | reverse complement strand
GGTCACAATCTATCACTGAGGGAAGTCAGGGCAGGAACTCAAAGCAGGAACTTGGAAGCAGGAGCTGAAGCAGAGACCACTGAGAAATGCTGCTTACTGGCTTGCTCAGCTACTTTTCTTATACAATCAGGCCCACCTGGCCAGGGATGGCACCACCCCCAGTGGGCTGGGCCCTCCCATGTTACTTAGCATTTAAGAGTTAATTAGAAATTAAGAAAATGCCTCAGAGATAGGGCCACAGTTCAGTACATTGTAGGACATTCCTCAGCTGAAGTTCCCTCTTCCCAGGTATGTCATGTTGATAACTGAGGCCAGCTAGCACACCATTTTATTATTGAAGCTAAGTATAGTCAGCTTTCTGTGTCAGTAAAATCCAC
>NW_008433853.1:0-376 GCF_000622305.1 Nannospalax galili | reverse complement strand
CACAGAGATCTGCCTGCCTCTGCCTCCCAAGTGCTGGGATTAAAGGCTTGCTCCACCATGCTGGGAAACATTTTGTTTTTGGAGACAAGGTCTCCCTATCTCCCCAGCTAACCTGGAACTATGTAGATCTACTGTGCTCCATCTCACAGAGATCTGTCTGCCTCTGCCTCTGCTTCCTGAGTGTTGGGATTAAAGGTGTGTGCCACAAGGATCAACTTTAAAGGCACATCCTTCCCAGGCATCATGTCTGGTGGGGAGGCCAAAACTCAACTCAAATGCCTCCCTCTTTCTTTCATGCCCTAGGTATTACTCCAGATCCGTTTTAGTCTTTGGCTCCTTCACCTCCTGCAACAGCAATGGTCTGGCAGGTGCCAAA
>NW_008433852.1:0-377 GCF_000622305.1 Nannospalax galili | reverse complement strand
AAAAACCCACCCACAGACAATAAAAACAAGGGCTTGAGGCTGTAGCTCAGTGGTAAGAGTGCTTGCCTAGCACGCACGAGGCACTGGGTTCAATTTTCAGTACCACAAAAAACACTGCATATTAACACTTATAGCAACTTTATTCGTAATAAAAAGTAGAAGCAATCAAGATACTCTTTAGCAGATAAAATTCAGTAGATACACACAACTGATTAAAAGTCAGCAATTAAAAAAATAAGAAAACCCACATAAAGAAAACTTATCACCTATTGCCAAGTCAAAGAAGCCAATCTCAAAAGACTAAATACTTTGGGATAAATTCCTAGAAGTGAATTACTTGGTGAAAAGGGTATGCATTTTAAGGCTTTTGCTGTGAA
>NW_008433851.1:0-377 GCF_000622305.1 Nannospalax galili | reverse complement strand
GCTGGAAACCAAACCCAGGTCCTCTGGAAGAGCAGCCAGTGCTCTTAACCATGGAGCCATTCTCCAGCTCCAGAACAATGCTCCTAGAAATCACAGAGATCTACCTGCCTCTTCCTTTAAGTGCTGGGATTAAAGGCGTGCCACCACAACAAGTGGGTTTGCCATTCTGTTCCATATATTTCATGTACGTATCTGTCCCTCTGTCAGCACCATTCAGTCCTAATTACTGTAATCATAAAAGGATTTTGAAATTAGTTGGAATGATTCTCCTTACTTATTCTTTTTTTGTTTGTTTGCTTGCTTTGTTTTCTTTGTTTTTGTTTTTGTTTATTTTGTTTGGTCTTTTTGAGACAGGGTCTCCCTGTAGCCCCAGCTGG
>NW_008433850.1:0-377 GCF_000622305.1 Nannospalax galili | reverse complement strand
GTTTAAGTAGAACTGAAGAATCTAGGAAGATATAACCCCATTTGCTAAATTGCACAATTTAACAGATAATTTGAAAAGTCACCATGCAATGTGTTCTAAGGAGGAGCAAGAATTTCTTGAAATTAAATCACCCTCTACATAGAAAATGTTATCAAGAAGAATTTTACTGGCTCAAAGAAAAATGGCATGCACACGTGGTGTCCACTATGATTTATTTCCAGCTCTCCCCTTCTGTCCAGCCCTTGTCCCTGGACTCTTCAGGCAAATGCAGCTGACTCTGATCAGGCATACACAGCTGGTCCAGTTCAATGTGATCCTCTCTCTACTTCTCCTCTGTTTTTGTGTCTTATGTTCCCACTTTTCTTGTCACTTCTAGT
>NW_008433849.1:0-377 GCF_000622305.1 Nannospalax galili | reverse complement strand
TGTGATGACACACTGAAGCATTATTATGTCACATTGGAACATTGTGATGTCCCACTGGGGCATTGTGATGACACGCGGTGGCATTGTGATGGAACAATGAGCATTGTGATGGAGAATGAGCATTGTCATGATAACGGAGCAATGGGGAGACACATTGGTGTATTGGAATTGAATATTGGGGCCTTGTGATGGCACACTGAGCATTATGATTATTCTTTGCAGCACCATGAGATATCGTGAAATGTGTTGGCACACTGAGCATTTTGATGGCATGGTAGAGCATTGTGAAATCATATTGGAACTTTATGATGGCAGGAGAAATATTATAATAACACATTGGAGCATTGTGATGACACATTGGGGCATTGTTATGGCGC
>NW_008433848.1:0-377 GCF_000622305.1 Nannospalax galili | reverse complement strand
TTTATCAGGAAAGCAGACATTTTCCTGAGGATCCCCTGCAGACTGCCCTGGACACTTCATGTCCAGAACTTTATCACATGGTTGCTCCCAGTTAAAAGGGCTATGTGAATATTTACTAGGGTACATTGAAGAAGGCTCACTGCTGACACAAATCAGGTAGCTTTCGCCCCTTCAATATGATAGACTTTTACTTTTTGTTCACACAAGTCCAACACTGGCTGTTCCTGATGGTGGGGGTGGCTCTCCTCGAAGAGGTGCCTCAGAGACTCAGGAAAGATTTTATGGGCCAGGCTCAGTGGTGATCTACTGCCCCTAGCATTTCCATTGGCCAGGACTCAGCCAGCCATGTCCTATCGGAGACCTAGGAGGAAGACAGG
>NW_008433847.1:0-375 GCF_000622305.1 Nannospalax galili | reverse complement strand
CTCTCTCTCTCTCTCTCTCTCTCTCTCTCTCTGTGTCTCTCTCTCTCCCTCTTTCTCTCTTTATGTTCAGCTTTTTTAGAGAATAATCAGCAATTAGAGGACATAAAGTATGGCTGCATATGTGGACCAGGAAGCAGCAGGTTAAATATCCAGCTGTTTGAAGATGTTAGGATAAAGAGATTTAATATAAACGTTGCATCCAAATCAGAGCTTTCTACCAGACTCCTGTGAAGTAAGCTTAACTTTGTTGAACACTTTGCTGTCTGATGAGACACTTGAGTAGAGAGAACACTGATATAGAAAAGAGCTGAGTGCTAGAAAGACAGCTCAGCGGTTAAGAACACTGGCTGTTCTTGCAGAAGACCCTGGTTCGAA
>NW_008433846.1:0-377 GCF_000622305.1 Nannospalax galili | reverse complement strand
GGGAAGCTGACCGACTGGGTGCGAGGGTGGCTGTTTCCCCTCTGTCTATGGAGTCTCTTAAGGTTCAGTGCTACTTCCTTGGGGGGACATGCCTATCCAACACCAACCACGTGAGACTTCCTCTGCTTCTCCAGCACCTGCTCATCCTGTGTGCTTCTCTGACAGCCCTGTGAGCCTGTGGAGCCAGTTACCTGCTTTGTACCGTTCTGTTGTTCTGCCTCACTGTGCAGCTCCCTGGATGTGAAGCCTGGGCCTGCTCCACTGTGTCTCAAGGCTTCCTGGAAACTGAAACAGTGTTTTGCATGCTTTAGGCATATTTTAGTGAACTAAAGAGTGGTAAGCTTGAGCTGTCCATCCTCTAGTATAGGAGCCAATAA
>NW_008433845.1:0-377 GCF_000622305.1 Nannospalax galili | reverse complement strand
AAAACAGCTTCAGAGATGAGAACCCTGTTTCAGAAATTATGTGAATGAGAATACATTTTTATCCAAAGAACAATGTCTGTGCCATCTTCCTGCCTAAAAAATGGTCAAATTATCTTCTATTTGAAATAAGATTAGAAAGTTGACCAAATGAAACAAATCAAATGGGTTTAAATAAGTGAAAATGTTTTTAGCACATTTTAAATTTCAGTTTAAAAAGTATCTGACAAATATCTGCAGGCATCACACTTTACCAATTTCTTATTGCTGAAGATCATTCTTTCCAAAGTAAAGCCTCATCTCTTCAGAATGAGAAACCCATTGATACTGCATTGTATTGCAGAAGGGCTGACTTTGAGTTTCCTGGAATAAATCAGGCT
>NW_008433844.1:0-377 GCF_000622305.1 Nannospalax galili | reverse complement strand
AGTAAGTTGTGCATTTAAAACCCCAGGTTTCTAAGGTATTTCTGATGACAACTGCAAACAGTTACTCCATTCCTTCAAAATAGACCATCAAGAACTCCAAAAAGCCTAAAGGAATTGATCTACCTCACCCATCCTTTGAGGATGTATGTTCACAGTAGCTTACTTGCAGTAATCATATTTCCAATAACACAATGTCACATCTGAGGCATACGTTATATATCACAAATGGATGTTATTTCTGTGTTACTTGAAAACAACTTATGCCAACAAAATTCCCATATTCCATGTAGCTCTACCCTTTACGAAACTATGGATTTACACAGTATGTGCTTTCTGCAAGCCATAACTAAGAGCAAAGAAGTTCCTATTCAGGAAAG
>NW_008433843.1:0-377 GCF_000622305.1 Nannospalax galili | reverse complement strand
GCTTAAACCCTAGGCCGTTCATGTCACTCACTGGGACATAGGCCTCTTCAGTTACCTGAAAACAGGAAACAGTGGTCACTTGGTAAAACAGACAATAGGAGGAATGAAGGAGCTACAGGGGGCAGAGCCACTGGGAATTCTACAAGTCAGGGAGGCCTGGATTTGGAGTGTGGCCACCTGAGGTAGTGTGGGCTTTGTCTAGCTGGGCCTGAGCCCAGGGCAGAATCAAAAGGACTGGCAAAATCCCACTGAGTACTCGCTAGAAACTGCTTGCTTAGTGGTCTGCTTGTACAATTCCCAGCAGGACCCTTAGGAAAATGGAAAACGGAGAGACAGCAATGTTCAGATCCCAAGAGGCTCCACCTGGAAAGGTTTAG
>NW_008433842.1:0-377 GCF_000622305.1 Nannospalax galili | reverse complement strand
TCAGTCGAGAAATACATGATTTTGAAAATATGAAATATTTTTCTTTACAGCGTGGATTCACACCATATTTGCTCTGTCTTCTCGAAAAGAAAGAGGAGATGGCAGAATTCTTGAAAGCAAAGGGTGCAGATGTGCATGCTGAGGTTGAATGGAAAAGGTACAGTTCCTCCTTCATAATCTTAGTGCTGTTCTTGAGTAGTAACAATCACTTAAATCAGGAATTCTAAACCAATAGGAGAAAGATTCACCTACACTCACAGGAACAGTGAGAAACAGCAACACCAATGAAGGGTCGAGTAGGAAAAGGGCTGTTCAGACTGCAACAGGAACAACAGTCTAAGCAGGTTCAGGGTCTCTCTTACCATGTACTGGCTTTC
>NW_008433841.1:0-377 GCF_000622305.1 Nannospalax galili | reverse complement strand
TAGTGCATAAAGCTTACTTTCAGGTGGAGAGAAAAGATACAGAGAAAGCATACCCATATAATGCTTGATTGAATTGCAAATACTTATGGCAATCCAGTTGTTTATCATAACTTAGAAAATATAACATGCATGGTACCAGCTATGAAAGTGGGGGAAAGAAACTGAAGAAAAAGAGTAGAAAAGAATGAATAATTAACAATATGCAAGATTTTCTGTTTGTAATTAAGTAAGGAAGTAATTTTTGAGACAGGGTCTCCCTTTAGTCCCACCTTCCCTGGAACATGCTATGTAGAACAGTCTCAATCTCATAGCGATCTGCTTTCCTCTACCTCCTGAGCACTGGAATTAAATGAATAAGTCACCACAACAAGCTATAT
>NW_008433840.1:0-377 GCF_000622305.1 Nannospalax galili | reverse complement strand
GTGTTCCAGTGTCTAGAATTCCCTGTCTACTTGGTTCAGTTATTATCACTTCGAAACCTCTTCTCTTGGTGGCTGTGGAAAAGCTCATCCTGTCCCTTATTTAAGCACACATGGGCTTCTTACACTGAGTCTATGAGAGTCACAGTCATGGAAGGCCCATGGGGGACTCTGGTGGGCAAGGAAACATTTGTAAGAGGGAGACCAGACCCGGTACATGGATGGAAACACAGCTTTCTCTGGAGCGAGGGCATTCCATTACTGTATGTTTTTAATGGACTTTATTTTTCAGAGCAATGAAATTGGTGTGATAGAATGGAGATTTTTCCATACAGGCCCTGTCCTGTACTTGCATAGCCTCCCCTGCTAACAGCATCCCA
>NW_008433839.1:0-377 GCF_000622305.1 Nannospalax galili | reverse complement strand
GACTTCTCAGTGTTCCTTTGTGACATCAAAATATTCCAGTGAGACAATAAAATCACCCCGTGCTAATATATTGCTCCAACATGCCATCATAATGCTACATTATGACTTCTTAATGTTCCGCTATAACATCACAATGCTGCAGTCTGCTAACACTACTGTCTCAAATGTGCCATTGCAATGTTATAATATGACGTCACAATGATTCATTGTTACTTCACAATGCTCCATGATGCCATCACCATGATACAATATGACAGCAAAATGTACCAATGTGCAATTACAATGCTTCACTGTGACATCAAAATGCCTTAATCTGCTAACACCATAGGCTCATGTGCTATTATATTGATCCAATATGCCAACAATGTTACAATATG
>NW_008433838.1:0-377 GCF_000622305.1 Nannospalax galili | reverse complement strand
CTCTTGGCCTCTAGTCCATGGCATTGTTTGGGGAGGTCCTGGAACCTTTAGAAAGTGTGGCCTTGCTGGAGGAAGGGCTTTGGGGGTTCATCACCGAGGTGTCCATCTTTCAGTTCTCTCTGCTTAGTGTTTGTGGTTGAAGATGTGAACTCCCTGATTGCTGCCCCCTGCCTCCCATCATGATGGCAGACCCTTATCCCTCTGGAACCATTAGTCAAAAAATCTTTAAGTTGCTGTTGGTCATGGTGTTTTATCACCTGTATTTCTTACTCTTTTTGGTGTTGTCACCAAATTTCTGACAAGCAACTGAAGAGTTTATTTGAGCTTACAGTTTAGGGGTACAGTCTATCACGGAGGGGAAGGGAGGGAGCCAGTGA
>NW_008433837.1:0-377 GCF_000622305.1 Nannospalax galili | reverse complement strand
GGTGCTGAGAACTGAACCCAGGTCCTCTGCAAGAGCAGCCAGTGCTCTTAATGGCTGGGTCATCTCTTCAGTCCCTCATTCAGCATAATGTTTTGGGTATGATTAACAGTCCACACTATGGAAATAGCACATTTATTTAACCATTCATTAATCCATGGGCATTTGGGCTGCGTCTACGTTTGCTTCCTATGAATAGTGTAAGGAATGTGTGCTTTCAATCTTGGTTATGTATCTATGAGCAGAAGTTCCGGACGCTAACTGTTTTTACTCCTCTGAGGAACCAACCACCAGACTATTCTGCACTGTGATGGTCCATTTTACTCATTCAGGCAGCGTATCACAGATCTAACTTTTCCACATCCTTGTCAAAATGTGTT
>NW_008433836.1:0-377 GCF_000622305.1 Nannospalax galili | reverse complement strand
TTTGAGATCACAGGCTCATCCATGTTTATGAGACATACCAGTAGTAGTCATGTGTCATTTTGTTGCTTGTCAAACAACAGAATCAAGATTGTTGTTACAGTTGGTTCAGGTATAATGCTTGTCACCATTCTTGGTCTTGGCTCTCTCTCACAATTTTTATATTGTTCTCTGGCAGACACATTTGAAGATGATAACTGCTTCACTCCTAAAAAGGATGATCTTGATTTTGCCAGGTAAAATTCTTTTCTTCAATCTTCTCATTACTGTTTTCCCAGCATTATCCCAAATCACTGTTCACCAGAACAGAAGACCATGGAAGTTATGTGATCCATAGAGAAAATATACTCAGCTGCATGTGGGAAGTGCATGCGGTACTT
>NW_008433835.1:0-377 GCF_000622305.1 Nannospalax galili | reverse complement strand
TTTTTTTTTTAAAAGAGGGAATCATATTACTCCAACAACCTACTGACAAATTACACATGCAGTATCTCTACATGAGTCCATGTGTGTAGCTAAAGGCTACATAACAGAAAACAGTGCCAGCCAGGAGAAATCTTCCATGAGTTGTTGGCCAGGGTTGTCCAAGAAACTCTCAAAATTACACAGGCTATTAACACAGCCCTTGAAGGCCTCACAGAACTTGAAGGTAACACCCCACTGCTGAAGACAGAACATACTTCAGGCACAGGATTTGGAGTAATAGAGCTGAAATTGACCTGAAACCACTTTCCCTAAAGGCTAATCCTCACAGCTTTGGAGAGCACTATGAAGGTGCCAAGGGAATACATCAATTGATGGTC
>NW_008433834.1:0-377 GCF_000622305.1 Nannospalax galili | reverse complement strand
TTGTTTTTGCCATGATGAACAGCTGGGTGATTCTTCTATCTCTACCTCCCTCCTCACAGTAGGAGTACAATGATTACAGATGCATGCCAACCCATAGGACTTTATTTTATCAATGTATTTATTTTGGGTCTTTTTTGAGACAGGGTCTCCCTGTGGCTCCAGCTAGAACTCACTATGTAGACCACCCTGGTCTTGAACTCACAGAGATCTGCCTCCCTCTATCTACTCAGTGCCTGGGTTGAAGGTGTGTGCCACCACACCTGGCCTTATTTTTATTTATTATTTATTTAAAATATTTTATGTATTACTTTTATGTGTATAAATATATTCCCTGCATGTGTGTAAATGCACCCAGGTCGTGCAGAGGTCCGCAGAGG
>NW_008433833.1:0-377 GCF_000622305.1 Nannospalax galili | reverse complement strand
TTTTTTTTCTCTTTTCATTTTTTATATTAATTTTTATTATTCTTCTTGGAGCTGTGTGAGCGCACTGCGTGAATGTAGGTAGGTCCAGCCGTGTCATGCAATGCTCGTGGAGGTCAGAAGAGAGCATCAGATCCCCTGGAACGGGCCTTAGGACTGTTGTTAGCCACCATGTGGGTGCTGGGAACCAACACTGGTCCTCTGCGAGAGCAGTCAGTGCTCTTAACTGATGAACCATCTCTCCAGCCTGTCTCCTTCTTTCTCTATGACTTCAAGTTTTCGGTCATTTTTAATTGACTGGTTAAAATGTATGTATTTATTTATGCAGTAGGATACAATGTGATTTTGTTCTTGGTTTTTGTAAAGTGATTTTTTTTTTT
>NW_008433832.1:0-377 GCF_000622305.1 Nannospalax galili | reverse complement strand
TAGGGTTAGGTTAAGGGTTAGGGTTAGTGTTAAGGTTAGGGATAGGGGTAGGTTTAGGTATGGGGTTAGGGATAGGGTTAGGGTTTGGGATAGGGATAGGATTAGGGTTAGGGTTACAGTTGGGGTAGGGTTAGGGTTAGGGATAGGTTTAGGATTGTTAAGGTTAGGGATAGGATTAGGGTTAGGATTAGGGTTAGGGATGGGGTAGGGGTAGGGTTAGGGATCAGATTATGATTAAGGTTAGGTTTAGGGTTAGGGAATGGGTTGTGGATATGTTTAGGGTTAGGGTTAGGGTTAGAGTTTGGGATAGGGATAGGGTTAGTGTTAGGGTTAGGTATAGTGTTAGGGTTAGGGTTAGTGTTGTTAGGGATTGGTTT
>NW_008433831.1:0-377 GCF_000622305.1 Nannospalax galili | reverse complement strand
GTCCTGCTGTCATTCCCATTTTGCTTCTAAGGAAAAGAAAACACAAAGAGGCTCAGCTTTCCCAAGGCTGGAATTGAGTTTTAGAGCTAAACTCACTTGATTCTCAGTATTTGAGGTAGTAACATTCTACAAAATGACTATGAACATTGACTTAGTGATCCTGAGCTGTAGCTCTTACAAGAAACGAAGTGTTAGGTTTCTGCAAACTTCTGATCACAGCTCAAGAAATGTTCACCTTTTCAGGGAATGAGCTTGCTCAAAATCAAGATATTCTTTACTAGTTTTGTACCCTCCTGTTTTCCTGTTTCCTTTGAATCTTTTTTATACGTCTCTGTTTTCTCTGTCTCGGTCTCTGTTTCCTCCGCTCCCTCCCCCCC
>NW_008433830.1:0-377 GCF_000622305.1 Nannospalax galili | reverse complement strand
GACCAGGCCCTGGAGGGGGTCCCACTGGTTCTAGGGCCGCCTACCAACCAGCCAGATTCATTACCATTTTTTCATGTGCCTCGGGAGAGTCTTTCTGGAAGGAACCCTTTCCCCGACACAGTGCCGTATGCACATGAGCGATGGCAAACACATATCACTTTTGGTATACATGATGATGGCTTTGTCCTTTTCCCATTGGACTGTAGCCCCAGCATACCTGATATCATTCTGGATGAAGCTGTTTTCATCCATGTACAGTACCTCATTTGCCTCTCGCAGTGGGACATCAGTCAAATCTGGTCCAGTAGATTAGATCAGGTCATTCTCCTTGGTGCAGTCATGTAGGGGTTCCTTTGGGTCCTCATCTGGCAGCAGGC
>NW_008433829.1:0-377 GCF_000622305.1 Nannospalax galili | reverse complement strand
ATCCATCCATCCATCCATCCATCCATCCATCTACCTACCTACTACCATCCATCTGCCCATCCACCCATCCCTCCTCCTACCAACTCATCTACCCACCCATCCATCTATCCATTCATTCATCCACCATCCCTCACCCATCCCTCACCCATGCAGCAGTATTAGTTCTGTACCCACTTGTGCCAGGCTCTGTTGTAAGCCCTGAGGCTGCAACAGGGGTTGGTGGCTCTAGTGTGGAAACACATAGCCTGCTCACAGAGGGCTTCAGAGGTGATTGGGAGATGTTATAGAGAAGGTGCTCTGACTGGAGGTGTCTGAGGTTGCACAGGGAAGGGAAGGCTCCTTGTGGAAGTGACTTTTGTTTGGGTTTAGACTGAAAG
>NW_008433828.1:0-377 GCF_000622305.1 Nannospalax galili | reverse complement strand
CTGCATTCTTATTTTATTCTCCTTATTTAATTACCTGTTTGCTAGTCTTTTTCCCTTCCCTATGACGTATTAGTAAAATTTTCCTTGTCTATTTTTTCCTTCTAATGGTTTGCATTTATGCAGTGCTGGGAATCCAACCCAGGGCCTTGTGTACGCTAAACAAGCACTGTATCAGTGAGGAGTTACATATGTAGCCCCCTCCTGTGTTCAGAATACAGACATTCAATTCCTATTTCTAGAATGATTGACCTTTAAACATTTAGCAAATATGTTTATGCACACTTTACCCCTAGTTACACAGTACCGAGCTACACAGTACTCAGAAGGTACCATGGTTTTGTCCTTCATTCTGCATGGGCTCTGTCACACTTCTTGAA
>NW_008433827.1:0-377 GCF_000622305.1 Nannospalax galili | reverse complement strand
ATTTAAAAAAAAAAAAAAAAAACTCTAAGTTTGCAGTTTGCATAAGTATCTGTTTTTAAATGGCCAGGAAAGAGGATGAGGACAGGCAGGAAAATAGAAAGGAGCAAGGTGCTGACTCATGCAAGATGCATTTAGGGTTCTGTTCAAACGTGTGCATGCTGGATGCCCCACCACCGCTTTCTGATTAACAAGCTAAAAAGCAAGAGAGAGTAGGAGTCATAAGGCCTGGACACCAGGTTATGATACACCCCTAGTCCTCAGGGAGCATCCCCTTCCCAAAGACCTAGTACTTCTTAAAGATATTTAACATCAGCAAAGAATGGTCACTCATACATAATCACAGCACTCAGGAAGCAGAGGCAGGAGGATTTCTGTGT
>NW_008433826.1:0-377 GCF_000622305.1 Nannospalax galili | reverse complement strand
GTAACACCACAATCTGCACGTCTGAGGGAGCAGGTGACATGACCATCCTCACATCAGAGTGGGCAGGTGAAACGAACATGTGCACGTCAGGGGTGCAGGTGACACCACCATCTGCAGTCAGAGGCGGCAGGTGACATGAACATCAGCATGTCAGAAGGGGCAGGTGACACGATTATGTGCACTTCAGAAGAGGCAGGTGACATGATCATCTGCACATCAGAGGGGCAGGTGACACGATCATGTGCACATCAGAGGTGGCAGGAGACATGACCATGTGCACGTCAGAGGTTGCAGGTAACAAGACCATCTGCATGTCATTGGGGGAGGTGACACGACCCACTTCTCCTCAGAGGGGGCAGGTGACACTACCATCTTTA
>NW_008433825.1:0-377 GCF_000622305.1 Nannospalax galili | reverse complement strand
TCATTGTTTTGGCAAACTCTTTCTAAAAGAGACAAAGATGCCTTCTGCCCAGTTCTGTCCAAATGGTCTCACGTTTCCAGTTGGCAGAAGGGAGGAAAGCTAATAACATTTTTACTGTGTTGGGTACAGAATTAAACACTGGTTGCCCTGTTCACTGGGGTGCTGGCCCTGAAGAGTGGGTAGAGGGCAGAGGGAGGTCCCCCAGGCAGTTTGAGATAAAGTGACTTTACCAAGGTTAGTGCAAGAAAGACCTGGGGAGGTGGGTCTCTGCAGCTGTAGAAAGGGACAGTACAGGCACCGCGCAGTGGAGTCCTTGAACGGAATTTATTCTGTGAAGGAGTTTTAAACAGCTCCCTTCAGATACAGTGGAGAGTAGA
>NW_008433824.1:0-377 GCF_000622305.1 Nannospalax galili | reverse complement strand
CCATGTGGGTGCTGAGATTTGAACCCAGGTCTTCTGCAAGAACAACCAGTGCAGCCCCGAAGCTAAATTGTATATACAAAACTGGTTGAAGAAAGGAGTATGTATGGGATAGAGGAGGAAAAATTGTCCTGAGAAAGATGTGAACAATACAAAGTTGTCTGTGTAATACAGCACCAGAACACAGCAGTAGCACGTTTGTTTTAATTTGCCTAGTCATGGGCTCCTGTGGAGCTTTTGGCCCAGTCATAGTGCTTAGTATAACACCTGGCAGAGAGTAAGTACTCTGCAAACATTTCTTCAGTTCATGACTGGATCGCAATAGAAATACAAGCCAGAGAGTAATATAAAAGTCGAATAAAATGTCAGCATCATTCCTT
>NW_008433823.1:0-377 GCF_000622305.1 Nannospalax galili | reverse complement strand
TAAAGTTCAAAGCATTCTATAGACCACTGAGCAAAACACCAGAAGCAACAGGGTGAGAGGACCTCATCCTGGCTCTTATAAGTCATCATTGAGGGAGTAACTGCTCTGACAAGAGGTGGGCCCACCCAAAGGGGTTCCCCGGGCTCTGATAGAGATCCTAGGTACCCAGGAAGGGTATCAGTATGTCAAAAGTTACAGGCCCACAGTGACTACATTATAGGCAGCCAACCCATCTAATCACTAACCCCATGTGGGAAGTAACCTACTATGGCATTTGTGGAACAGCTCCCAGAGGCTGGGGTGGGGTGCCAGGGCAGCTGTGACCCCCCTGTAAGAGGAACTTCAGTAAGCTGAGGCATTGCCTCACAAGGAACCTC
>NW_008433822.1:0-377 GCF_000622305.1 Nannospalax galili | reverse complement strand
GCATATTAAGCTTTATTTGGGCTTAAAAACAGTTCAGCCTTAGGAAATTAATGGTTTTATCACTTTATTTCTCTGCATATGCTCTTAAAATATCAAATAAAATCCTCAAGGACTGGAGAAACAGCTCAGCAGTTAAGAGCACTGGCTGCTCTTGCAGAAGACTGGGATTCGAATCCCAGCACCCATATGGTGGCTAACAAGTGGTCTTAACTCTGGTTTCCAGGGGATCCAATGCCTCTGCAGGCACTGCATGACATGGGTATACTTACATATATGAAGGCATAACACTCATTCACATTAAATAAATAAATACAAAGTTAAAAAGAAAATCTTTAAGGCAACCTACTGAACTCAAGCAGTAAAATTCTTTATTTTTT
>NW_008433821.1:0-377 GCF_000622305.1 Nannospalax galili | reverse complement strand
TGGCACGACCCTGCTGATAGAAAGGATCGATCTCGGAACAGAGTCTGATATAGCCATTAAGGTCTGTTTTGTTTTTCTAAGGCCGAATTACAGCCTGACAGGCCGAATTTGCATTTTCAAAGACCAATTGTTTAATGATGAGTTCACTGCCATTCTCGGTGGTGCCAAACAATCTAGTGGCTGCCATAGTTAAGTGGTCCACAAAATCAGAATAGGATTCTCCCGAGGTCTGTTTAATCGATGTAAGAGAAAGGCTAGGTTCACCTTTAACGGGAAGCCTTTTCCAAGCCTTTATGGCCGCGGCTTGAATCTGGGAGAACAAGCCAGGAGGATAATTCATTTGAGTGTCATTGGATTCAAAGTCTCCCTTGCCCATT
>NW_008433820.1:0-377 GCF_000622305.1 Nannospalax galili | reverse complement strand
GTGAATGTCCAATTGTGGAACTGGCTTCCCTTGGCCCATCTCCTCTGTTGGACACCAGCTACCTGCCAGCAGGACCGCTGCCTTTGAACTGCACTGTTCTCTGGGGCTCTTTCCCACAGCACTAGCAACATAAATACTTATCGACTGATTCTGGACTTTCCATCTATTAAGAGAAGTTAATGGAGGATTCCTGATTTCTACCAGATGATCAATTTTGGAATGTCACATCAGTCAAATTTCTAAGAATCAATAAAGTCTTTGCTTGGATTTCATATTTCTTTTCTTCCCTCAAATTGTATTTAAAAAATAAGTGTGTTTTATTTTTCTCTCTGTTGTTAGTGATACCTAAGCATTTCATACTAAAAATTTATTTTTTT
>NW_008433819.1:0-377 GCF_000622305.1 Nannospalax galili | reverse complement strand
ACATCACATGATAGCTGTTTTCAGTCACTTGTGCCTAGATCAGTCTTCAGTGGTGTGTGAAACTGGCCATGGGACACTGACACTTGGGAAATGGTCAAAAGTCTGTCTGTCATTAAACTTACCAGCATACCAGTAGACCCACAAAACCAAGACAAATTCCCTCTTCTTTAGATAAAACCAAACAAAAGACAGTATGAATGGAACTATCCAGAAAGTTTCCAGGCCTCTGGGAGGTCCTACTGAGATGCAGCTTGAAGTTATCGATAAGTCCAGGTCTACAGGTAGTCAGGCAAGTCTTACTGAGCAGGGCAGAAACTCAGAGAGGCCCATGGTGGTAAAAGCCTTAAGACACAGTTAAACCTAAATTATAGCAAAAC
>NW_008433818.1:0-377 GCF_000622305.1 Nannospalax galili | reverse complement strand
AACCTTCTACCTCTACCTCACATAAAATATCTTTTTTCCATTGTTACATCGGGACACATAGCAAGAACAGCCATGTGTTAATTAAGAACACAGTCTGTTGATGCAAAGCTGGACATCTCTAACTTCACACACAATTGTTTCCTGAGGTTGTGATGAAGATAACCTTAGTGATCTGAACACTTACCCCTTTTATAGATGGTTACTATTCAAAGATCTTTACCAAAACTCAGGTTCAAACTTTATCCGCTTTGTCAGGCACTAAAAACTAGTGACATATGAGACTTGTAAAATATGCTATTATTTAAAAATATTTAAAAAATATTTATGTGTATGAGTGTATTGCTTGCTTATATGTAAATGCAGCCATATTGTGCAAA
>NW_008433817.1:0-376 GCF_000622305.1 Nannospalax galili | reverse complement strand
CTGGAGCCATGGAGGAGCAAGGCCTTTACCTGCTGCTTTGCTTTCAGATTTTCTCTCATTGATTTTTATGTTTGTGTTTTGGTTGGGGTTTGCTATAGCCTGTGACAAAATGGTTGCATGGACATAGGAACATAATAAAGATTTGCTGTTTATCCATTTAATAAATGGACCAATAACATTTTAAATAGATTTGGAATGACAAATATTATCAAACAAGACCTATGAAATTCAGTCTTTAGTTAAAATAAGCATCAGCTCCCCCAATGTATTGGATGTATTCAAGGAAATTGTCATGAAAAGTTCTTTAGTTCCACATCTTATATGTTTTTATTTATATTTTATTATTTTTATTTTATGTGTATGAGTGTACTGCCTG
>NW_008433816.1:0-377 GCF_000622305.1 Nannospalax galili | reverse complement strand
GAAATGCAAAATCGGGGGGGGGGGAATGTGAAACTTCAGCAGAGTTTAGAAGAACCAATTTCCAAGAGCCCAATTTTGAAGAAATTTTCATTTTCACCCTGTTACTTTTTCAACAGATGCCCCAAGACTTAAACAAAACATGTTTCCAGCCATTTTCTTGTCTTGCTTTGCACTTCCTTGATGTTTGAAATTTTCTCCCACCGTAACCAGACACACTGGTGGCAATGTTTTTGGTAAACTCCTCCCTTGCATCCTTAGTATCCCCATTTCATGTTTTTAAAAAATATTTCACTTATTATTTTTATTTTATGAGTATGAGTGTATTGCCTGCATGTATGTCGTGCAATGCCGTGGAGATCAGAAGAGGGCTTCAGATT
>NW_008433815.1:0-377 GCF_000622305.1 Nannospalax galili | reverse complement strand
ATACATGCAAAAATATGCCTATGTATTTTCCTTCCATCTTAGAAAGGGAAATCCATTTGTACCAAATGATTTCCTTTTGATTCTCTTTGTCTAGTTTGGAGTGTGTAAACTGATTGCTTCCTGAAGGTGACTTTGCCCTGCCAAATGCCAAATACTGATGCGGTAGCTCTTGGCCTGGCAAGCTGGGCATTCCTGGATCCTCTCCTTGATTTGGCTTGGCCCTATAGCTGAGCCCCCATTCAGGAAGGCCCTATCAAGCTCCTCTGTATATTTCCCACCGTTGACCCTCTGCTTCCCATGGCTGATCCCTCCCCACATGTCTCTGCCCTGCTCAGGAGTTGCAGAAGCTCCAGTAAGGTCTGTTTTGGGTTTTTGTT
>NW_008433814.1:0-377 GCF_000622305.1 Nannospalax galili | reverse complement strand
CTCTCTCCCTCCCTCCCTTTCTCTGTGTACCTGTCTCCCATTTCTCTAGATTGCTTTGTTGATCTCTTTCCAAATATTCAGAGTAGAAGTTTCAGGTGCCCCTTTTGCCCCATACAGACCCTCCTTTCTCCAAGCAGTCATCGCTTCCTTGGCACGAATCATTCTATACTGATTCTTTTTTTCTATAAAAATGGCATTGATTGGGGCTGGAGAGATGCCTCAGCGGTTAAGAGCACTGGCCTCTCTTCCAGAGAACCCGGGTTCAGTTCCCAGCACCCACAGGGTGGCTCACAACCACCTGTAACTCCAGTCCCAGGGTATCTGATGCCCTCTCCTGGCATCTTTGAGCACCAGGCATGCATATGATGCACATACAT
>NW_008433813.1:0-376 GCF_000622305.1 Nannospalax galili | reverse complement strand
CAGTTTAACTGTTGATGTCAAGCAACTACATTTACTCTTGAGCTGTAGTGTTTGCAACTGAAAAGTTGGGTGAATCTTATTAGAAGAGAAACTTTAGACAATAAAATTAAGCAAAGTTTGTTTGCATAAAGAACAGTACATGAATTGGATAGTAACTCAGAACGAAAAGTGATTCAGAGAGCTCTGCAGCAGCATTGTCTGAACAGTGAGCTCTTAAGCTAAATGTGGAAAGTACCTGAAGATGTCAGTCATGTGTTAGCCTTACTTGGACATGATTTAATGAGTTGGCTCCCTATGATTGGCTGAAACCCAATTCCCAAATGTTCTAGTTTGTTTCTCCATTGCTGTGACAAAACCAATACCAACTTGGGGAGGA
>NW_008433812.1:0-377 GCF_000622305.1 Nannospalax galili | reverse complement strand
CCCTAGGAATCGGCATTTAACCCCCTTTCCTTTTCTAATTTGAACAACACCCCTAGAAACAAAGAATCCAGAAAGTTCTATTGTGCAGGGATTTTCACACACATTGAAATCAACTTGTAAGAGAGCAAATAAACTTCCTTATCTGTTTTATTATCTTGCCTCAGGGCACTCAGGCTCAAACCAACCTGGTTTGGTGAGAATTTTAATTGGCATGCCCCTTGAGAAAAAACAAACAAACAAATAAACAAAAACAAGGGATTTAAAGCATCAGGTGGCCATGGAGCATTTACAGAATTTAAGGTGGCTTGCCCCATGGACAGCCAGAAAACAGATTTAAAAAGCCACTTTTTTTTTTCTGTTAACTTTTTCTTGGGGAA
>NW_008433811.1:0-377 GCF_000622305.1 Nannospalax galili | reverse complement strand
CATAGGAAATGTATCCACTGCCAGTCAGGGAATTGTGGATAGATTGGGGGAGAGCAGCAGAAAGGGAGGAGAGGATGAGAAGGGCAAGTTGCTTCCGAAAGTAATACATTGGAGATTGGAGGTGCGGGTCCTGTGCTGTGTAGGTGATGATGATGGAGTTACCTCCCAAGCCCAACAAGTACATCGCAAAGAAGAGCAAAGCATGCAGGAGCTACAGCTCCCCGTGGTTAGAGAACCTCAGGAGGAGGAGACCAGTCACTGTTGTTACATTTGTCACAATCCTGTTGAGAACAGAAATTGTGGATGCAACTGGAAAATAAAAACGAAGTGAAGTACAAAGATAATGTAACAAACTATGACTTCAATCAGCATTGTTT
>NW_008433810.1:0-377 GCF_000622305.1 Nannospalax galili | reverse complement strand
GCCATTGATCTATCTCAATGGTGTTTCTTCTACTATAAAGACAAATGGAAGAAAATAGACACATCTAAACAAACATGAATGTAAATACAAATTTTCAGAAGATATCCCAGTAGGTATACTGTATTCACTAAACAGTATACTTGTAATGGGTTCCCCAATAGGGTCTGTAGCCTTCCATGACACAGGGGTTGGCCTAGTCTAAAGCACCAGATGTGTGTTCCACCCCTAGGAGCAGGCTTTATACAATTAGAAATTTGTCAGTTATAAGTCTTTTAGATAAGCCATTATTGCACTTGTAGGCATTGCTTGGAATATCCATAGTATGTAGCACATGGGATCCATTGTTGAGTAGAATCATAGGGGATCCTTTCTTCCCC
>NW_008433809.1:0-377 GCF_000622305.1 Nannospalax galili | reverse complement strand
GAGCCCTCTCCCCTAGTCCTTCCCAGCCTATACACTCTAGCTCCTCCAGACACCCTGAGGCTATGTGCAATTAGGGCAGAAATGCATACAACTTGGGAGGAGTGGCTGGATATTCAGGGGAGGGTCCCATGACCCTCCCCAGTCCCCCTTCTATAAGGGAACAGGAACAATTAACCTCCCCTTAACCCCACCGCTGCTGTGATAATCTTTGCAAACAGGTCCAGCTGAACTCCTAAGGATGGCATCTGTCTGGCAGGGAGGAGATTCCTGCACAACACTTCACCTCTTCTTCGGCTCTCACGTTCTTTCTGCCACCCTCTTCTGAAAAATGTCCCTGAGCCTTGGAGGGGGAGACATAGATGTCTGACTATTCTCCT
>NW_008433808.1:0-377 GCF_000622305.1 Nannospalax galili | reverse complement strand
TGGGACTAAAGGCATGGGCCATCAGCCACACCCGGCTGAACAACGTATTTTAAATTTTTAACATATTACCATGCCTTATGATCCAACATAAACAAATGGTTATAGTCTCCCTCCTATTCCTGTCTTCTATCCACTTACTGTCTCTCATTGAAGACAACTTGAGTTATTAGTCAATAATAGCTAAAATATTATGAATCTTTCCAGAGGTATTTAAAGTATATCAGATAATGACTATACATATAGTACACACGTATGCATTGTTTCCATTTCCTTTTATGTACAAGTGGTAACACATTATGCATATTGTTGTGCAACTTGCTTTGCCTGCTGCTCTTGCAGAGGACCTGGGTTTGGTTCTCAGCACTCACATGGTGGCT
>NW_008433807.1:0-377 GCF_000622305.1 Nannospalax galili | reverse complement strand
TTTCCTTGGGGGCAGGAGGCAGCAACAGGAGTCTGAGACAATTCGTCATTGTCTTCTTCACACCCTTCCAGCCCAGGCGATGGCTTCAAGGGGAAGATGTGGTCAGACTCTGAGGCTGGCCAGGAGGGCTGGTATCTTCTGATGGCATATCCCTGACAAAGGAGCCTCTCTGGGTGACATCCTGGGACACATCCCAGGAGCTATTGTTTTCCAATGAGGACAAGCAGCAAGGATGTGCCCTCATCTGTGTGATTGTCAGTCACACCCTGGTGTGGTCCAAGAGAAGAGGATAGCTGACTGTCTACAGCCAGGCTGCCATAGAGCGCCATCTTGGAATATTTCTCACTGACATCTGGGTTGCTGCTGAGAAGGGAACC
>NW_008433806.1:0-377 GCF_000622305.1 Nannospalax galili | reverse complement strand
CCCAGAGACAGGCTCCAGCTCTCCTCTACTGTGATGTGTGATGGGGTAAGGCTGGCTTCAGAGTAACCAGGATTAAGATTCTTGCCTTTAAACAGAGGGGCCCTTGTGCAAGTCCATGCACCGACTCCTGTGTTCACTCTGCCAAGGGATCAGTATTGGGCACATACTGTGTGCCAGGCTCTTGGCCAAGCTGCACAGGAGCAGGACTCATTCACAAGTGAACAAGGCCCTCAGTGACAGGGCACACTGCTGAGGAGTGATGTGATGGATAGCTTTAGTTGTCAATTTGACACACCTGGGTAGAGGGAACCTCAATTGGGGAATCGTCTGTCAGGGTGGCCTGTGGCCATGTCTGTGGGGCATCTTCTTGATTGCTG
>NW_008433805.1:0-373 GCF_000622305.1 Nannospalax galili | reverse complement strand
TCTCTCTCTCTCTCTCTCTCTCTCTCTCTCTCTCTCTCTTTCTCTCTGCTTCCTGTTTGGTGTCAAGCCACAGTCAGTTGTGGTACCTTCCTGCCACTATATAGCCCGGAGCAAGTGCTCTGCTACATTCCTCTCCACCATGATAGACCGTATTCCTTGACCTGTGAGACAAGATAAATCTTTCCATAAATTCCTTCTGTCAGTTATTTGGTCAGAGACAAGAAAAGTAACTAACACGACTTCTTCCTCCATGTTATTATGCCAAATCCCACCCCACTGCCCAGGGTCAAGTCTGTTTGGAACACTCTCAAATATTTTTTTAAAATATTCTCTAATTTAGTAGATTTAATTGAATATTCCCTAACTAAATATT
>NW_008433804.1:0-377 GCF_000622305.1 Nannospalax galili | reverse complement strand
GTTGTCAATTTTTGTCCTCAGGAACTTGGGCTCAACACAAATCTTGCCTACTTGCTCATGTCTATGCTGGGATATTTTCTGGCTTGAGATTGCATAGAACTTGTGCAGACTGTCACCTTTGCTGTGAGTTCATGTGAAGTAACTGATCAGCTGTCTGGAAAACTCTGTTCCCTTGTACTCATCCACCAGCTCTGGTTCTTAAAATCTTTCTGCCCCATATTGCATAATGACCCCTGAGCCTTGAGGGGATAGGATTTAAGGTGATATATTCTGAAAGGTTTTTATCTGTTAGTAACAGAATGTTAAGTCAGAAACAAAGGTAGGTAAGAAATGGCTAGTTAGGGGATGAAGACAGCCCCCCCCCCCCCCCCCAATTA
>NW_008433803.1:0-377 GCF_000622305.1 Nannospalax galili | reverse complement strand
TTTGTTTTCAGTCAGCCTGTGTTCTAAGCTAACCCTTTGGGGGCTTTCATTCACTCCATTTTAGTCTGCTCCATAAGCTGCCGAGGAACAAACGTTGAGTCCATCTTTGTCCAGAGGATGTCAGTCCCTCAGGTTAGGGAAGGCTGAATTCTAGTTATCAGTAAAGAAAGACCAAAGGAGGTGGCCTTCAACCTGCACCCAAAGGGACTTTTTCTTAAAGATTAGGCTCCAGTTAGATTTGGCCTTCCTTAGTATTTAGGCGTATGGGGACCCTTGGCCACCGGCATGGAGCAGTGTGTACTTTTGCTTTTGAATTCTGAAGGTCTGTATAGAATTTAGGACATTATCCCTAGCACCTTAAGAAGTTGTTCTCCTGG
>NW_008433802.1:0-377 GCF_000622305.1 Nannospalax galili | reverse complement strand
AGTCTTCCACTATGTTCCATGAGCCTTAGGTGTATAGGGGTACCTTGAAGATGTGTCATTTAGGACTAGGCATCTCACAGAAATGTATTTTCTGTGTGTGACCAGTTGTGGAAATCTGTAATAGTCCCCATGTGTTATGAAAAATGCTTCATTGATGAGTGGTGACTGGTACACTTATATGTATATATAAGGATCCATATTAAGCTAGGCCTTCCTTGCTAGAGGCAACTGTAAGATCTTCTTAGACTGAGCAGGAGGAGCCTAAATGAAGGTATAAAATATAAATTTGAAGTCAAGATGGCTATGGAAGGTATTAAAATTAAAAAGAAGCCCAAGAGGCACCCATTAGAAAAAAAGTTGTAATAAATGAGAAAAAG
>NW_008433801.1:0-377 GCF_000622305.1 Nannospalax galili | reverse complement strand
ACAAAGCATTTCCTTCAACGTCTTACTTTTTCAGGACACTAGCCCAGGTTCTTCTTGTCTTCCACACTTTTTTCTGGGTTCATTGATCTTCTCTTGGCTATACTGACTATCTGAATGAAGGAACTATAGTGTAGACTCAAGGAATTATAGTGTAGACTCCACTTCAGGACCCTAGACCCATATATTCAGTTGCATATTAGCCTTTCTTGACATCTAAAAAATTAATCTTAAAATCATGTCTGAAAATTTATTTTGTTGTGACCATCCCTATCCTCAAGCCTTAGTAAAAGGCACCAATTTAGCTATCCAAGCCAGAAACCTGGGAGCTATCCCTCTTCGCTCTGCTCCTAGAACTAATGAATCATTAAGTTCTGTTT
>NW_008433800.1:0-377 GCF_000622305.1 Nannospalax galili | reverse complement strand
GGAGTGGCTGATGCCAGTGCCCCTGCTACAGAGCTGAGTGCAGGCTGGGATCTGTCACCTCTGCAGCTAAAGCAGGCTGTTTCCCATACCCCTGGACTCAGTCATGTGGTTCTGCCATGCTCATTGACCTGTGCTAAGTCCCACTGTTGTCTTGGCATAGAGAAAATATGCAGGTATTTGTAGAGTCCAAACAGACGCAGAACTGGAAAGCAAGTTGGGAGGGCAGCCGTGTTGTCACACAGTCAGCAACTGACCATTGCTCAGGACCTAACCAGGGCTTCCAATTAGAGCCCTTTCCTCTGTGAAGAATCATAACTCAGAAGCCAGGACAGCAACCAGCAGTTAGTTCATCAGATCATCTCAGAGATTCTGCCTAA
>NW_008433799.1:0-377 GCF_000622305.1 Nannospalax galili | reverse complement strand
AGGAAATCCTTGTACCAGGTTAAGGTTGTCCCTCCTGTTTGTAATTAGCTGAAAATTTTCCTTTGGCTGTTTAAATCATAAATCAATTTTACAATATCTACTGAAAATATTTGACATGAAAATATTATATCTATCAAATGAAAATGATCATTTCGCCTTTTATACATTAACTTGTGTAAAATCTGAATTTATTACACGTTTTTACTTCCGCAAACTGTTGTATGTAATACTTAGCAGTTTGGATGAGAAAAAAGCACCAATGTGAAACATCCAGCAGGAGGGTCGGGACAAAACCCAGCCCATGGGACACGGCCACACTTGAGCAACAAGCTTGGCAGCACTCAGGGGTGTCTGGAAGCCTTGAGGCTGAATCCTGG
>NW_008433798.1:0-377 GCF_000622305.1 Nannospalax galili | reverse complement strand
TTGATCATGATAAATGATCTTTTTGGTCTGTTCTTACAACCTACCTGGCATCACACCCTTAAAGAAAGCTGATTCATCCTCTCCCAGCAACTATCAATTGTCAATAATTCCTCAGCTGGGGGTGGAGCTTTGTGTTCACCTTCCCACTCTGTACTGGGATTTTCTCTGGTCTGGACTTCCACAGACCTTATGCACATTGTCACAAGCATTGTGGGTTCATCTGTGTGTCTGGAAAACACAGTTCCCTATTCATCCACCACCTCTGGCTCTTACAGTCTTTCTGCCTCCTCTTCCATAATGATCCTTGAGCCTTGGGAGGAGATGAGGTAGCATAGGTGTCCCTTTAGGGCTGAGCACTCTATAGTCTCTTATTTTCT
>NW_008433797.1:0-377 GCF_000622305.1 Nannospalax galili | reverse complement strand
TACAATGAGTCTGTCAGCATTAATTTTTAGATTGTGATAATTTAAATTGAATTGTTGCCCCCTGCTGGAGAAAGAGTAGCTTAGCCTGGGAGGGAGCATCTCTTCTTCACCTGTTGAGGGTAGTGGGGGGATGTTGGGAATTTGGTTGGGGAGAAGGGGTGGACGGGGCCTTTGGAGATTGTTTGCAGTCCATGATTTAGTGCCAAACTCTCAAGCCCAGGACAGAGGCACCCAGGCCTCAATCACTGGGCCGAATGGAGCTGCCTGAGCTCTAAGTAGGAAAACAGGAGCTGTGGGTGGCTAGGGGAGCCTGTGCTGGGCACTTTGGGGGAGAGAGGCAGAAAGAACTTGTGGAGGAAGAGTCCACAAGACTCTAT
>NW_008433796.1:0-377 GCF_000622305.1 Nannospalax galili | reverse complement strand
GCTGTATCTACCAGAGACTGTCTTGATTGGTAACTGATACTGGAGGGTCCAACCTGCTGTGGGTGGCACCATCCCTCCACCCCTAGGCAAGCACTCCTGGGCCACATGAGAAAGCTAGCTAAGCACGAGCCTAGGAGCTAGCCAAAGAGTGAGTGGCAAACAGCACTCTTCCACGGTTTCTGCTTCAAGCTCCTGTTTAACCTCCTGCCCTGACTTCCCTCAATGGTGGACTGTGATGTAAAAGTATAAGCCAAATGAATCCTTTCCTCCCTTAAGTTGCCTTGGGTCAGAGTGTTTTGTCACAGCAACAGAAATCAAATTAGGACAGTGGGGCTTTGCAGTTTTAGACAGGGAAGCGCAGAGAGAGCCTTTGAGAA
>NW_008433795.1:0-377 GCF_000622305.1 Nannospalax galili | reverse complement strand
TTTGTCATTACAATGATCCATTCTGTCCTCACCATGCTCAATATGTAAACATGGTGCTCAGTGTCCCCTCACAATCTCCTAATGTGACATCACATTGGTAAAATGTGACATCACAGTGATCTAACGTGACATCACAGTGCTCCAATGTCACATCACAATTTTCCAAAGTGACATCACATGTGCCAACACTGTGGCCACATGAGCCATTATATTGCTCCAATGTGCGATCACAATGTAACCTTACGACTGCACAATGTTCCATTGTGCCATCGCAGTGCTCATTGTGCTATCACAATGCACCAATGTGTTATTACATACATCCATTCTTTCATCACCACGCTCAATATGCAAACATGGTGCTCAATGTCCCCTCAGAA
>NW_008433794.1:0-377 GCF_000622305.1 Nannospalax galili | reverse complement strand
CCCTACTTTCCTGAAGCTGTTTCCAATCACGCTTTTGCTCATCACTTCCCTAAAACCACTCTGTGGTTCCCCCCACCCCCAGTGCTAATGCTGGTAGATCAGTGGCTTCAGCCTCCCACTCACTGATCTGTGCATACACCTTTAGGATGTATGCCCCATGCTAGCTTCTCCTAGTTTCCTGCCACTTCCTGCTACTTCCTTTGTATCTTCTGGTCCTTCTTCATCTTCTGGGTCTGTAGTTGTAGTGCCCAGGACTCAAGTTTCAGAGCTCCTTTTCATTCGGCCTTTGGTGAGCCCATTCATTCCATTTATGATGGCTCCTAAAGGCTCACCTCCCGCCTAGACCAACCCTGAGCTCACCTTCTCTCTAGCTGCCA
>NW_008433793.1:0-377 GCF_000622305.1 Nannospalax galili | reverse complement strand
TTTTGAGTCTGAGTGGTCTTTTCCTAGTTAAGTCCAACTCTGTAACATTTGCTTACAGCAATAAAAAGATTTTCTAGCCCAAACTTTCAAAGTCTTCCACATTCCTCCAAACACACATATGGTCAGGATCTTCAGAGAAAGCAGCCCACACTCTGGTGCTAAATTCTGTATTAGTTATATTCTTGTTGCTGTGATCAAGGAAACTTACAGGAACAAGAGCTTATTTGAATTTACCTTTCCAGATTCTAGAGTGATTAGAGTCCAACATGCAAGAGAAGCATAGTGAGGGGCCAGAGAAGGAGTACAGAGGTAAGCACTTACATCTTCAAGCAGGCACAGAAAGCAGAAGGTGACTGGAAATCTGGCCAGGCTTAAGA
>NW_008433792.1:0-377 GCF_000622305.1 Nannospalax galili | reverse complement strand
CTGTCTGTGGGCTTAACCCTATCTCTTGGCCCAGCCTTGCTGACCCCTCCTTAGGAGAAAGGCCCTAGAGTGTCTCCCTTCACTTACCTGACCCAGCCGCAGATGAACTTCCCTAGTTTGGGAGGCTCTCTGGCTGAGGTGGCTGGAGGAGGAGGATGAGGCTCCTCCTGGTTTCCTCCTGGGCTCTAGTGGCACTTTAGCCTGTCTTGGCTGCACACCAGAGTGTCCCTGATACCCCGCAGAGAGATGTACTGGAAGACTGATGTCCCTCCCTCTCCTGAGAGATCTGCTGTTGCCGCCAGGTTTCCCTTCATCCCTCTCCGGCAGCCACCGTTACTGTAAAGCCCTGGTTTCTCTCCAGCCCTGCCAATAAATGC
>NW_008433791.1:0-377 GCF_000622305.1 Nannospalax galili | reverse complement strand
CCCCTCCCTCCCTCCCCATCCCTCCTTCCGTCCCTCCTTCCTTTCTTCCTTCACCTTCTTTTTTGGTGTGTGTATATATATATGTGTGTGGTTTCATGTGTGTGCAGGTATATGTACATATGTGTGTACGTGTGTGTGGAGACCAGAATTCCGGTATCGACTGTGTCTTGAGGTAGGGTCTCTCACTGGCCTGGAGCTCATGGGCCAGTGAGCCCCTCGGATCCACCTGTCTGTCGCTCCAGTACGAGGATTAGTTATGAGTGTGAAGTTCTGTGTCTGCTTTTTTGGTTTGTTTTAGTGGAGTCAGGATTTTCCTATAGCTCCAACTGGCCTGGAACTCACTCTGTAGACCAGGCTGACCTCAATCTCACAGAGAT
>NW_008433790.1:0-377 GCF_000622305.1 Nannospalax galili | reverse complement strand
GTTTGAGTTAGGATTAGGTTTAGGGACCGGGATAAGGTTAGGGTTATGTTTAGGGATGGTTTAGGGTTAGGATTAGCGAGACCATTAAGTTTAGGGTTTGGGAAAAGGTTAGGGTTAGGCATATGGATAGGTGTAGTGTTAGGGCTAGGGTTAGGTTTAGGCATAGTCTTAGTTTTGGGTTTAAGGAAAGGGTTAGGGTTAGAGTTATGGTTATGGTTATGGTTAGGGTTAAGGGTTAGGGATAGGATTAAGTTTGAGGTTAGAGATAGGGTTAGGGTTAGTTTCAGTGATAGGTTAGGTTTAGGGCTACAGTTAGGATTAGAAATAGGAATAGGGTTAGGTTTAGGGTTAGGGTTAGGATTATGGTTAGGTTAGGT
>NW_008433789.1:0-376 GCF_000622305.1 Nannospalax galili | reverse complement strand
AGACCTGCTCAGATGTTTGCATTGAGAGATAGGTAGGTTGGGTAGAAGGTTGTTCAGAGTCAAGGCTAAGATCCCGGGGAGCTTGGTGTGTGATCTTATGTAGGAGACATGCCAGGGCCATTGTCTGTTATCTAAGATAATTTGGAGAGCTCTCCTGGTTTTAGTGATGGGATCCTTGTGGCCTTTTACCCGTGCAAGGGGAAGACATCTGAGGGCCTGAAAGGCATACTGGCTGTTGGAGAATATATTGAGCGGCTCAATCTTTGCAGACTTGGAAGATTTTTAACAAGGCAAGGAGCTCCCCCAACTGGAAAGAGCCAGAATTGGCTCATATATAGCAGATGTCATCATTTCCCATATGCTGAATGACAACACC
>NW_008433788.1:0-377 GCF_000622305.1 Nannospalax galili | reverse complement strand
CCATGACTTCTTGATGCAGAAGGGCTGAAGACTGGATGCTACCTCAGACCCCGAGGGTGATCAGCATCCCTTCCTGCCCCCAGCATCCTCAGGAGCAGTGTGCCTACATTCTCACCTCTCTCTTCAGGGGTGTAGCCATGTGTCCCAGGTCAACTCTAAGTGCTTCTAGTCAGGACCGCATCTTAGCAGTACTCCCCAGCACGGCCATGGATGTGGACTGAGCCAACTGTCACCCACCTGGCAGATGGAAGCTGGCTGCTCTTCTGGGTTTTGTTTTCAGTACTCTGACCCTTCCGCACTCCTCTCGGGAGTCTTTTTCAAAAACGAGCTTGGCTGCAATTACAAAAACACGCCCACTGTGTCATGTAGAAGAGAAT
>NW_008433787.1:0-376 GCF_000622305.1 Nannospalax galili | reverse complement strand
GGTGGGGCAGGAAGCAGAGGAGCACTCATGATTCAGGCTGCTGCTCAGACTATGGTGTCATTAGTGACTCAGAGCTCATCCCAAAACCAGTTAGCACAGCCTTGGGAAGAAAAAAATCCCTCCCTCTCCATAGCTCATGCTCCTAAAGTTCATAAACCAGGAGATTGAGACCAGAATTGGGTCACAAAAATCCTTTGGCCAGTGGATTGATAAAGAAAGGCTCACCCTGATCATGGAGCCACCTTTCCCTGAGGCCTTGACCTTTCAGTGCAATTAAGGGGTTTTCTTTCCTTAACCAAAATGGAAGTTTGTTTTCCTTCCCTGACATCATGGTCTATAATTCAGACTCCACTGAGATGTGATATGTTAGCCAACA
>NW_008433786.1:0-376 GCF_000622305.1 Nannospalax galili | reverse complement strand
ATTTAAAAAATAAACTTAAAAAAAAAGTTTAGGGGACTGGAGAGATTGTTCAGCAGCTAAGAGCACTGGTTGCTTTTGCAAAAGACCAAGGTTTGGTTCTCGGCACCCTCATGGCAGCTCCCAACCATCTCTAACTCTAGTTCCAGAGGATCCAATGCCCACTTCTGGCCTCCATGGGCATTGCATGATATGGCTGTACATACATGCAGGCAAAACATACATTTAAAATAAAAATAAATAAATAAATAAATATACAAAGTTTATTAAAAAAACAAAATTCTTGACTATAATAACATATGTCTGAGAAGGGGTAAAGGAATTTAAAATAGTCTAAGGGCCTTGAATTATCTGAAAGAGAATTGATTGATTTAAGACT
>NW_008433785.1:0-376 GCF_000622305.1 Nannospalax galili | reverse complement strand
ACCACTCAAGCAAAGATTATGGAAAATTAAAAAAAAAACAACACAGGAATGACATATGCAAGAGATGTGGGACACCATGAAAATTTACTTCATGTTAATTAGGAGAGGTGATAAACATTGCCATTGAAATCTACCTGATGATTTTATATCCATATAGCCAAGTATCTGAGTGTAACCAACTGTGACTAGTAATAATCAGATGCAGAGATTAAAAATACATGTGCAAACACCTAAGTGTTAGTAGCATTAAAAATGCACACCTTTAGTCCCAGCACTTGGGAGGCAAAGGCAGGCGGATCTTTGGGGGTTCAAGGCCAGCCTAGTCTATATAGTAAGTTCAGGTCAGCTGGGACTACAGGGAGACCCTGTCTCAAAA
>NW_008433784.1:0-376 GCF_000622305.1 Nannospalax galili | reverse complement strand
AGCTCAGTAAAAAGTTACAATACACCACTAGTATAGCGTTGCAGTTTTACCATTGTGGGAAAATGAGAAGCAGTGTGTGGGATGCTACTGTATAGATTTTGTAACTACATGTGACTCTCAAACTACCTGAGGAATTTTAAATTAATTAAAAACACATAGAAAAAGTACTTTTGGGGAAAGACACACTCCCGAGCATGCTCAGTTTATGATGTGTGTTACTGAGCATGCCAGAAAGGGACATGTCTGAACGTGTTCTTTTTTCTCCAAAAACTCTTCTCAGAAACAGATGGAAAGGCGTTTTTAAAGGTGCTCTAGTATAGGCAGTTGCTCCTAAATGCGCCTCCTCCATCTAGCTGATGAACTTTATGATTTGCAC
>NW_008433783.1:0-376 GCF_000622305.1 Nannospalax galili | reverse complement strand
GCCACAGTCAACCCATGGAAATGCTCAAAACAACCCATAGCCCAAGGTTAAGCATGTTCTATCCTGTCAGCATGTCTTCAAGACTAATTCAAAAAAATAACATATGCAATAGTAATTTTATGGAGTAATAAATATGCCTCTCTGGGGCTGGAGAGATGGATCAGTGCTTAAGAGCACTTGTTCTTCCAGAGGACCAGGGTTCCATTCCCCACACCAACATGGCATTAACAGCCATCCTTAACTCCAGTCCTAGGGGATCCAACACCCCTTTCTGACCTCCACAGGCATTGCATGACATGGGCACACTTACATACATGCAGAAAATACACTCATTCACATAAAATAAAAATAATAAATAAAATATTTTTAAAAAAGA
>NW_008433782.1:0-376 GCF_000622305.1 Nannospalax galili | reverse complement strand
GTGTGTGTGTTGCAAACTGCAGTGGTCAGAGGAAGCAGTTGGGAATCAGTTCTACTTTTACCCCCTTGAAGAGAGGTCCGTTTGCTCTTGTGCTTCCACCCCACCCTAGCTGGCCCCATAGCTTCTGGCCCATTCTTCCATTACACCGAAGGAATGCTGGGATTACAGATGCTTTCCACAGAATCCTGATTTTACATGGTTCCAGGGATCAAGCTCTGGTAGTCAGGCTTGCACAACAACAAACTCTTTAACCTGCTGAGTCATCTCTCCAGCCCGGGGATAACCTTCTTAGTAATGAAAATAATTTGTTTTACTTTGGTGGAGGGAAAAATACCCTCTGAAGTGATTCTTTGTTATTATGAAAAAGAACTGAAAT
>NW_008433781.1:0-376 GCF_000622305.1 Nannospalax galili | reverse complement strand
CATATTTCAATAAAGGGTCTAAATTTTGCATTATGGTTAAACCTGACCTTTTATGAGTATGAAAAAAATCCTGAGAAATTTATAATCATGTTGTAATATATTCACAGGTTGTAAATTGTAAGTTATATGTTAAATTCGAATTTTACATCAACTTTATAAAATTTACTAACATTTGAAGAATTAAAGAGGATGACTTAATGTCCACTGACTATCATGCAAGATTTAATATGTGCTATGTTTGTTGTTACTAATGATGAATGTTAGATTAATTGCCCTTGAGTACCAATGACCAACTAGCAATTTTATAAGCTGCATATGTTACTCCAAATATATCCAGGACCTTCATAAAACTTTCAAATATAAGACAGTAACACAA
>NW_008433780.1:0-376 GCF_000622305.1 Nannospalax galili | reverse complement strand
TAGGAGCTCTGCTTAGCCAACCATGATAGAATGTTGCTCCAGCGGGGCTCTAGAGCTCCAGGTGGAATCTAGGTATAGCCCTAAGTCTAGGAAAGCCACCCAACCTGGCAGCAACCTCAAGAACTCCTAAGCCTGGCCTGGAAGATGAACCAGGCCTTCCAGACCTCTGCCCAGGAAGACAGAGTCCTGATGGCCTTGGGTTTGGAAGTAGGTGTGGAGGGGTGGGTGACAGTAAGCACTGTCCATGATAATCTCTCTTGGGTTGCCTCTGCCCTTGGAGAGCCCTTGTGGAAGCCTTGGAAATAGCTGTTCTGCCTTCTGGAGCAGGATTTTCAGGTACCAACAGACTTGTAGACCTGTCTGTGGAGGAGAAGTG
>NW_008433779.1:0-376 GCF_000622305.1 Nannospalax galili | reverse complement strand
AAAAAAAAAAAGTTAGCTAAAGTCAGTAAGTGAGCCATCAATCCTCTGGTTTCTGTCTGAGCTCCTGCTGGAGTTCCTGCCCTGACTTCCTTTAGTGATGGATTGTGACCTGGGAGTGTAAACCAAATAAACCATTTCTTCCCCAAGTTGATTATGTTCAGAGTGTTTATTTTATCACAGGAACAGAAAAGAAACTAGGAAAACTGAGACCTCAGGGCGTACCCCCAGGAGTGTAGTTTGCTAGCAATTCATATTTTTATTATCATATTATGATGCATAGGTGAATCTGATGCATGAAAAGGATGTGGAAAGATCTACTCACCTGGTTGGATGACCAACTCCAGGATGAATTTTCCATCATTCATTGGACCAGGGA
>NW_008433778.1:0-376 GCF_000622305.1 Nannospalax galili | reverse complement strand
AATCAGTTTTATATTTTTCCTAATGCAAAGCATAGTGTCCTACATAGGATGTCTTAGAGATCATTATGAGCTGGTAAGGTTCCAACTGATACAATTTGAATACAGTCTTTAGTAATCTGTAAACACTCTGCCTCCTGTATTATTTGGACTTAAGTATCTGAAAAGTCCAGTTTCTGAAGAAACTGTTTTCATTTTCTACCAAGGATCTCAAATTTCATATGGCTTCCTAAATTTATGCCATTCTATCCACTAAGTTCTCTGTATGTGTTTCTCTCTGTCTCTCTCTGTCTCTCTGTCTCTCTGTCTTGCTCTCCCTCTCCTCATACCACTCAGCTTTCCTACCTCTTCGACTTTTTCTCTACCCTATGTCATTGCA
>NW_008433777.1:0-376 GCF_000622305.1 Nannospalax galili | reverse complement strand
CTTGCAACTGGCACAAAGGACTGGGTGGAACTCCTACCTATGGCTCTGTATCGCGCCAGGAACACCCCAGGCCCATTTGGGTTAACCCCGTTTGAAATCTTGTATGGGGCGCCCCCTCCCGCTGTGAACTTCCTTAGCCCAGATATTTCAAGTTATGTAGGTTCTGTCTCTCTCCTCGCCCATTTGCGAGCTTTGCAGATGGCACACGAAGAGATTTGGAAACCCCTAGCTGCTGCTTACAAAGATTCCCATAACACTCCTGTTGCACCCCACCCATTTCAGCCCGGTGACTCCGTCTGGGTAAGGCGACACCAGACCCGGAACTTAGAGCCTCGCTGGAAGGGACCCTACACCGTTCTCCTGACGACCCCCACCG
>NW_008433776.1:0-376 GCF_000622305.1 Nannospalax galili | reverse complement strand
TGCTGGGAATCGAACCCAAGTCCTTTGCAAAAGCAGTCAGTGCCCTTAACCGCTGAGCCATCTCTCCAGCCCCAACTATGATTGCTTCTAAGTGATGAGAATAGTGCTGATCATTTCCTATATGTTTGTGCATTCTAAATTTATTTAATCAACATTATTAAACTAATGTTTCATATTTTGTAAAATTTGAATAATCAAGGTATTTAAATACAAGTGATTATGAAGGAACTTCTTTATTTTTGTTTAAACCAAATGATGTGGAAAATCATTCTAGAATTGAGAAGCCAATGTTTGATTAGTTGTTACCAAAGCTAATAAAAATTTCAATCTGTTTGCAATTAGACAATAAAATAGGGGCTGGAGAAATGGCTCAGTG
>NW_008433775.1:0-376 GCF_000622305.1 Nannospalax galili | reverse complement strand
ATGAATATTAAGACTCCCTTATGAATTTCAGTTCTCGAATGCAATCCTCAGAAAATAACATAAAGGATTTATTTATTAAAATGATTTTAGAAAACAACACTAAGCACATTTCAAGATACTGAATGGAAAACTAGGAAGGAAGTAATGAAATTTAAAAAGCATGTTTGAAAAACTGAAGTGGAATTACTGGACCAGCTATTGGATTTGAATATAAATGTTCAAGAGCAGAAGATGAAGAGAAGTTACATGACTGGGAAATGAAGAACTGCGTTCCTTCCTGAATGAGGCAGCTTTTACTGAAAACTAGATAAAATGAATTTTATGCCTTGGCTGAACTGTTTCTCATAAAAGTCACTTTTGCAATCCAGGTTTTTCT
>NW_008433774.1:0-376 GCF_000622305.1 Nannospalax galili | reverse complement strand
TTGATGCTGAAAGGTAAAGGAGAGGACCATTGTGATAAAATTAGATGTTGGTGAACTTAGGAAGACATATGCACAATGTAATTTCTCATATAAAGTCCAAATGTAGGTGCCGTTTTCAAAAATAATATTTTAGCTATACGAACCAAGTCTATGAATTCTTTACTCAATAAGACAGTACAAAGAGAACCAAATTTGGTGTCAGATTCGTCTTGATTGAAATCTAGTTCCTACCATTTACTAGCTGTTTGGTCCAGGGAGAAACCCCTCAACCTGGAGCTTTAGCCTCTTCATCTGCAAAATAGAAAAAGGTAAAACCTGTCTTTAGTGTTTAAGACCTTGGTCTGTGGGTGGGTACTGATAAATGTTAGCAATCATT
>NW_008433773.1:0-376 GCF_000622305.1 Nannospalax galili | reverse complement strand
TTAATTGCTGTGGGATGACCCAGCCCAGGATGGGCAGCACCATTCCCTAGTCAGGGGATCCTGACAGTGCAAGAGTAGACAAGTCAAGCTGAGCACAAGTCAGACTGCATGAATTCATGCTCTTGGCTCTTGACTGTGGCTGTGACTGCCTGCTCAAGTCTCTGCCTTCATTTCCTGCAGTGACGTACTACCACCTGCAACTGTGAGCTGAAATCAACCTTTTCTCCCCTAATTTGGTTTTCCCCAGACTTTTATCACAGCAACTGAAAGGAAACTAGTAATGTACTATAATGACAATGGGTCTGATGTCATTAATAGAAATGTGCTGCTCTGTGCTCACATGATCCATTAATTGTAGCCAAGAGCAACTCAAGAC
>NW_008433772.1:0-376 GCF_000622305.1 Nannospalax galili | reverse complement strand
GCTGGAGGAAGGCTAGGATAGATTATCACAAGCTCTGTGCCTTTGGCACTTGAGACTGGTTTCCCCTACAAATCAGCAGCCTTCAGTGGTCACTGGGGGGCACTGGCCTGATCCCCAGAGGAAGGGTATGCAGACCGAGCACCATTCTCAGGCTCACCCACCAGGATCGTTGAGCAGCATCACCAGGTCAAAGGCTGTATACCCGTTTTTAGCCCGAAGAGCAACATCAGCCCCTTGGTTTAGCAGATATTTGACAATTTCCTTATTTCTGGGGAGGAAAGACAAGCCAATTAGACTTCCTGCTCTTGCATGGATATTGAGAGTCCTCTAATGGTCCATGTGCTACAGGCCTGGCTACAGGGAGGTGCTGTGGACC
>NW_008433771.1:0-376 GCF_000622305.1 Nannospalax galili | reverse complement strand
AACTAGTCTCCCTCTGTCCCCTGGGCAGGCATTCTGCATTGTTGGCTTTTTCTGTAGGCAGGTTTCCCCAAGACATGGCAAGCTGCTAACCACAGTTCCTAGCATACGATCTCACAGGTTTGCGTCTGGCAGAGAAGCTGTCACTCTTCTGTGTTTGGAGCCGGGCCTGCAGCTCACTGTACTGGTTTGACCCATGTCTCTTGGAGGTTGATGTAATAGATTGAATAGAAAACCTTTCCCACACTTGCTTCTATGCTCCAAACTTGATCTTCAGCAGGGGTGATAGTTGGAAAGTTCTGGAAACTTTTGGAGGTAGAGCCTAAGTGCAAGAAATGGGTGACTGAGAGTTCTTTTGAAGATTATACCCAATTCCTTC
>NW_008433770.1:0-376 GCF_000622305.1 Nannospalax galili | reverse complement strand
ATTGTAATGACAGAATGGCACATTCTGATGGCACAATGAACATTGTGATGGTGCAGTGGAATATTGTGAGGTCATATTGTAACTTGTGATGGCATATTGGAGAAATATAAGGGCACAATGTGTGAAAATGTTGGTGCATTGGAGCATTGTGTTGTCACATTGGAGCATTGTGATGACACATTGGAGGATTCTGATGCAACATTGAGGGATTGTGAGGGGACATTGAGCACCATGTTTTCATATTGACCATGATGATGACACAATGAATCATTGTAATACCCCAATGGTACATCCTGATGGCACAATGAGCATTGTAGTGGACAAAGGAACATTGTGAAGTCATATTGCAACGTTGGGATGGGACATTATAATGGCA
>NW_008433769.1:0-376 GCF_000622305.1 Nannospalax galili | reverse complement strand
ATTACACAGTAATTAAAGGTACCAGGCTGGTGCAACTGACCTTCTTGGGTGATTAATAACCATACTTAAAGGCCAATACTAATCTAGGCAAAGGGGTTTAAGGGAGTTTTGTTTCTTGCCCTGCAAGGTTGACAATGTCCCAGGGTACTATGAGAATCTCTTGATATGTCCTGCAGCTGTGATGAGTCGCCTGTTCTCTTGTTAAGGGAGGTCATGGAGACCCCACCAGAGGTACTCAAACCAGTGTTCAGTCTACAAAGAAGGGGGTCAACAGGACAGAAACATTTCCTCCATGCTTTCAAGTAAAGCCCAGGTTGAGCAGAATCTTTTGACTTACCTTCAGGTAGATGGAACTGGTAAAATAAAAGGCCTAAGG
>NW_008433768.1:0-376 GCF_000622305.1 Nannospalax galili | reverse complement strand
TATAATAGAGTACATCAAATTGGGTGGGGGCAGTAAAAGGAGCTTTAGGGGAAGGGATATAAATATCAAATTATATTGCATGAAAATTGAAGAAATTGAATTTAAACACACATAATCAAGGAATTTCTGCATCATGCGGGCATTCTGGGAACAGTGCTCATGTGTTTGTTGCACAGTTGCCATTTCAGTGGTACATGTTTATTCTATGGTCTAGTAGCCCCATGGCACTTAGAGAACAGAGGAGAAGTGACTCTTGTGCAGCTTTGTTGAGAAGGGCCACCTTGTCTCAACTTCGGCGTCCCTCTGTATTCTAGGTTGGCTCTGCTGTGTCTCTGGTATTAGCTGATCGTGCCTGGACCTCAGCTGCTTTATTCTC
>NW_008433767.1:0-376 GCF_000622305.1 Nannospalax galili | reverse complement strand
AGGCAGGAGGCAACACTGAGGAGCATGACTGAAAAAGACTGAAGGAGATGGAAGAGCAGTGGCAGGAAGGGCCGGGGCCAGATGCAGTACTGCCACGAAAACAGGGGGCTTCCCAGGAGTTACCTGTGGGGCCAGTCAAAGCAAAGCACAGCAGGTAAGAACTGGAATAGGTCACAGAAGTAGTGTAGCCAGGGCAGAGGGAGTTGGGGTTGGGGGCTTCCCTATTCTGGGAAGTACAGATGAGGACTCTAGAGACAGCAAGAGCTCCAAAGATTGCATGAGGATGCAGTGCTCAAAGATTATTATGGCTAGGAGAAATGTGAGCATTATTTACCAGCTAAGGGAAGGAGGTGGAAACAAGAGGTTAGCATCTAAA
>NW_008433766.1:0-376 GCF_000622305.1 Nannospalax galili | reverse complement strand
ACAGTGGTATGAAACAGTGACTACTGAAACCAAGCAGAGAATGGAATGCTGCCCACTAAGAAAACCAGCCCTGATGGTTGTGCTGAGAACTACATTCTTTTTAAATACATTACTGTTTGATCTATTTACTTTTATTTTAACTGTAAGAGTGTGTTGCCGGCATGTGTGTAAGTGCACCCATATGTACAATGCCTGCAGGGGCCAGAAGAGGGCATCGGATCCCCTGGAACTAGAGTCACAGATGGTTGTTAGCCGCCCTGTAGATACTGAGTTCTCAAGAGCAATCAGTGCTCTTAACTGCTGAGCCATTGCTCCAGTCCTGACAAATGGCATTCTTTGGATATTTACCCTCCAGTTTGTACAATATGTACTTGCT
>NW_008433765.1:0-376 GCF_000622305.1 Nannospalax galili | reverse complement strand
CTGCTGTCTCCACATGTCCAGCTGTGAAGGACAAAGGATGTGACAGAATGAATGATCCAGACATTGGTGAATGGCTCTTCAGACCTCACCACTTACTACTACTTGTCTGGGACCCGGAGTCCCCAAGGCTGTTCTTCCCTAAACTAAGGCTACTAGAAATCTCGCTAAAGTCACTTTCTGGTGAGGGGTGATACTTTTCCCTATAGCGGGTGAATTATGGGATCATAACCCGTCTGCTCTCAGCCCTGACCTCAGCTCTGTTGGAAATTTGCCCTCACTCTCTTCCTCAGCAAGGTCCTCATCTCTAACCAGGCGTTGGATGTTTACTATAGGCATCTCCTTCCTTCTCCTCCTCCTCCTCCTCCCCCCTCCTCCT
>NW_008433764.1:0-376 GCF_000622305.1 Nannospalax galili | reverse complement strand
GTCCTCTATTACCCTCCACCTAGTTTTTTGAGACAGGGTTTCTCACTGAACCCGAAGGTTACCAACTGGGCTAGACGAGCTGGCCAGTGAACTCCAGCAACCCTTCTGCCTATGCCTCCCCTGCTCTGGAGTTACAGGCACATGCCAGCGTGCCAAGCTTTTCCATGGGTGTCAGGGATCCAAAACACAGGTCCTCATGCTTGCACAAAGTACTTTGTCTACCAAGTCATCTCCCCAACTCCCCAAATCTGGTGTGCTTATCTGTAAATCTCCAGGACACGACAGAGAGGAGAGTGAAGCAAACCTTTCCAGGGTGCTCAAGGCCACTCTCCAGGGCCAGGGTGGACCCCATTTCTCTAAATCTTCTGAACAAAGA
>NW_008433763.1:0-376 GCF_000622305.1 Nannospalax galili | reverse complement strand
AATTTTATTTATTATTTTATGTGTATAAATGTATTGCCTGAGTTTAAGTACACCCATGCTGTGCGTTGCACTTGGAGATCAGAAGAGGGTGTTGGATCGCCTAGAACTGGAGTTATGGGCATTGTAAGCTGCCATGTGGGTGCTGGGAATCAAACCCAGGTTCTCTGCAAGTGCAATCAGTCAGCACTTTTAATTGCTGAGCCATCTTTCCAACCCCAAGATGTAGCATACTTTTAATCAGTCAATAGAGTATGGAAAAAAAGGAGTCTGAGGCAGATGTGGTGGTGCACATCTTTAATCCAAGCACTCTGTAGGTAGAGACAGGCAGATCTCCATAAATTTAAGGCCAGCTTAGTGTACATATGGAGTTCCAGGC
>NW_008433762.1:0-376 GCF_000622305.1 Nannospalax galili | reverse complement strand
AGAAGAAAACATGGGCAATAACCTACAAGATATAGGTGTAGGAAAGGATTTCCTACACCAGACATCAATGGCTCAGGAAATAAGGTCAAGAGTCAACAAACGGGACCTCATTGAACTAAAAAGCTTCTGCACATCAAAGGAAGCAACCACAGAAGTGAAAAGAAAACCCACAGAATGGGAGAAAATCTCCACCAGGAACACATCTGACAGAGGTTTAAGATACAGAGTATGTACCTAACTCAAAAAATAAAGAATCAAGAAAGGAAGCAACCCAGTTAAAAGATGGACCAAGGAGCTGAACAGTGTTCTCAAAAGAAACAGATGACGAAGAAGCATCTTAAAAGGTGTTCAACATCACTAGTAATTAGGGAAATGC
>NW_008433761.1:0-376 GCF_000622305.1 Nannospalax galili | reverse complement strand
CTGATAATGGCAGATTCTCTTAATGAGAATCTTCTAGAAGCTAAAGGTTTTACAGATATTACTCCTAATCCTAAGAATAACATCTCATATTGCTGCTCTTCTAAACCTTCATTTTAACCTTGAACCACTCTGCAAATGATCCACGCGTGCCTCAGTTTCTTCATCTGTGCTATGACGCTAATGAGATGGTGTAATTGTAAAGTGCCACAGCGCTGTTTCTGGCCAGAGAAGAGAACTAAGGATGTGTAAGATGGTGGTGCTGTGAGATGCAATGTGAGAGCTCCAAGTGTGTCCGTCAGTACCACCCAAGGTGTCTGGTAGAGCCGTTAGCATCCAGCCAGAACCCCATCATTCAGCCTCTGTCTCTCTATTTCTA
>NW_008433760.1:0-376 GCF_000622305.1 Nannospalax galili | reverse complement strand
CGTGGAATTGACTATACTATTTCTATAGGTTAAATTCAACCTTTAAAGGTATGGAATATACATGCTTATTTATTACTTTATATATTACATATAAATCACATGTGCTTATTTTTCTTATATTTCTGTAGGGTTAATGGTTTGATATAGTTTTCAGCTGTGTCCTCACTGATGAGCTCACCAAGATCTAACTGAGAGTTTGCATCAAATGGCCCATAGATGGTCCTGGTTAAATGAAAAGTGTCACAAAACCAAACCAAAAGCCATGAACCAGGAAAAGGACTCATAGCGATGAGAAGGTGTTGATTGAGATTGGAGGGAGATAAAGAAAAGTTTGGAATGTGTTTTATACATGTACGAAATTGTCAAATAGGGGTAG
>NW_008433759.1:0-376 GCF_000622305.1 Nannospalax galili | reverse complement strand
CTCTATTTCTTGTCATTTTTCACTCAGATTGACATCTTTCTGGCTCTTGGTATGAGGAGTGATTCTCGGCTGAAGCTTGAATAGTCT
Organism: Nannospalax galili; assembly: GCF_000622305.1. Lineage (NCBI taxonomy): Eukaryota > Metazoa > Chordata > Mammalia > Rodentia > Spalacidae > Nannospalax > Nannospalax galili. The sequence goes on along the minus strand of NW_008433759.1, from coordinate 289 downwards.
CATGTTTCATATGCAATTCTAGATCTTATTTAAGTCCTCTGCAGCTGGCCTTTTCACTCACTGCTCTGGTGGGGGAAGGGGCACTGCCTTGTCACCACAGTGGAGGCAGAAGCCCAAGGTCCCACTCTTCCTTGGCTGACACTGTTCCTTGTCACTACTGAGTAGAAGCGACAACACAGCTCCCCACCAGCCTTCACAGGTTCCTGCTTGCTGCTTCTCCCCACATCCACAGGGCTGGTACAGGGGCAGCCCTGACCCCACTGGACATGGTGAAAATCTTGACTCCCTG
>NW_008433758.1:0-376 GCF_000622305.1 Nannospalax galili | reverse complement strand
GTTAGCCATCTGGCCATCATGCTGACAAAATACCTGAGATGATCATCTTATAAGGGGGAAACATTTTATTTTAGCTCATGGTTTCAGAGTTTGCAATCCATGGTCAGCTCATCTGTTCCTCTTGGCCTGTGATGTATCCAGGCAAAGAGTGTACTGGGGGGAAGCTGCTCAACTCATCAAGGCTTTAAAGCAAAATGAGAGATGGAAAGGGTGGCTTTGGGTTAGTCCTGCACAAAGCATTTAAGGTATTCACTGTGGAACCCAGAGCTTTCTCAATGTCTCTGTAACAGGTAAGCTACATGGTATTTTCCTATTATTTCTGGTTGATACTTTAATTTCTTTTCCTCCCCGCTTCTCCCCTCCCCTCCTCCCCCCT
>NW_008433757.1:0-376 GCF_000622305.1 Nannospalax galili | reverse complement strand
AAACTCAATAGTTCTTTTGGCTGTTAGCCCCCCTTTGATCACTGGCTAATAAAGAACTCTTAATTGGGTCATCACTATGTGGCATTCCTCTGTGCCTTGCATTCCATATTCTTGCACTCTATATTACACAGTAATAGCATTTATCCTACACTTGGGTGCTGTGGGGTGCTTCACAAGAGAAGTCCACTCTGACAAAGTTTTGCCAAACAAGTCTTTTTTTAAAAAAGACTTTATTGTTTTTTTAGTTTTTTTTATTGTGTATGAGTGTATTGCCTGCATGATGTGAGTGCATTCATGTCGTGCAATGCTGCAGAGGTCAGAAGATGGTTTTGGATTCCCCTGGAACTGGAGTTAAGGACGGTTTGTAGCCACCATG
>NW_008433756.1:0-376 GCF_000622305.1 Nannospalax galili | reverse complement strand
GGCACCATCCCTTGGTTGGCTTCCTGGCAATGTGATGCACAACTCTACCACAAGGGGTATTTAATACTATTTGAGTAAAGGAAATGCCCATGATTTAGGCATCAGTGATTCTGTTTATCATGGTTACTGTAGCTTGAATTTGGAGTGTTTCCCATGGGCCAGTGTGTTAAAGACTTTGTTGCTTCCTGTGGTGCTATTTAGACAAATGTTTGTGAGGTAAGTTCAGGAGAAAGCAAGTTATATTATTGGAAGGGTAACCTTGAAGGGCTTTGAGGATCCCAGCCTCCATTCTCCCTTTCCTTCCCTCCCTCTCTTCCTCACTCTCCCTCTTCCTCTGACTCTGTGTGTATCTCTGTCTCTGTCTGTCTCTGTCTGT
>NW_008433755.1:0-376 GCF_000622305.1 Nannospalax galili | reverse complement strand
AGGGGTGTTGAGGGGAGTGGGCCTTGTTGTGAGAGATCTGGAGGGGTAAGGTTCCTGAGTATTGAAGGAGGAAGAAGAAGACATCTAATACAAGACATGCTAAAGGCGCCACTGTTGTCAGCAAAGGCTATTTCCAGGGAATTCTGGGCATCAAAGATGCCATCTCTGACTTTCTTGTAAGGGGAATACGTTGTTATCATGGTATTGGTGGGCTTAGCATAAAAGGTCTCTCTCTCTCTGGGCCATCATGGAGCTCGTGAGGAGTAAATAGGAATATCTCAGCATCCCCAGGACAACAAAAGACTCCCTGACCCTTCTGGCAACTCTGATTAACCCCATCTAGTGGTGTACAAATGTGCTCCATCTTCACTTCTGT
>NW_008433754.1:0-373 GCF_000622305.1 Nannospalax galili | reverse complement strand
CACACACACACACACACACACACACACACACACACACACACACCCCTCCCCGCTGTCCAGTTATTCTTTCTGAAAGAGCCTGAAAATTCACAGCTGTGCAGATCATCCCAGCACCTGCGAACAGCTCTTAGTGACATTGCTCCCTTGCAAAGCTGCCTTGGGGTCTGTAACCCCCAGGTCTAAAATCACAAGATGCTCCATTCATCAAAGCCGGAGGAGGCTGTTCAGCATGGACTGTCCCTTTGCTGCCCCTGAAGCAATGAAAGTCAGATTGACAGCACCTTTGAGGGCGTGGTGACTGTTCCCTGAGACGTGACAGTGTTTTCCTGACTAGGCTACTCCACGCCACTGAAATAGGCAGACAGAAGTCAGA
>NW_008433753.1:0-372 GCF_000622305.1 Nannospalax galili | reverse complement strand
TGTTTTCTCATATGCCCAGTTATTTCAGTACCATTTTAAAGACTCTTTTACTTCCATTGTATTGTGTTTGCCTCTTTGCCAAAGATCAGTAGGCCGTACTTTTTGTTTGCTTGAGTAGGGCCTCTTATAGCCTAGCTTGGTCTTGCACTCCCTATGTAGCCAGGATGACCTTAAACTTCTGATTGTTCTGCCACCACTTTCCAAGTACTAAAATTACAGGCATGTTCCACCAAGCACTGTATTGCATGCAGTATTGGGAAGCAACCTTGGGGCTTCATGCACACTAGACAAGCACCCTACCAACTGAGACACATCCCAGCTCATCTCAACACACACACACACACACACACACACACACACACACACACACAC
>NW_008433752.1:0-376 GCF_000622305.1 Nannospalax galili | reverse complement strand
CAGATCAACTGGGCAAGATGGTGTTGGGATGCCCAGACTCTATGAGCCAGCAAACGTATATGTCACTAGGTAAAAAGGATCTCACAATCATCATTCTCTCACCACCAGCCATCAACACTGGCGACCCAACAAAAAGAAAACCCTCAAATACTAAAGTGAATGAGGTGTTCTCATCAAAGCTACCCAAGGTATCTTAGAAGAGTATGTGAACAAGTGAATGTGCATCTTGTTCATGCCAGGTTTGAAGGAGGACAATGCCATCCTGGGTGAAAGAGTTAAAGCTAAATGTTACCTGAATAATAGTCAAGGTTCTTGAAGAATGAATAAGGATTGGATCTGTGGGGTAAAATAGAAGGGCATGGCAGGGAAGAGCACT
>NW_008433751.1:0-376 GCF_000622305.1 Nannospalax galili | reverse complement strand
GGGGCTGGCAGGACTTCAGAGAACTTGCTCCTCTGGGGCCTCTGGCATAATAAAAGGTGAGCTCTCTAGCTCTCTGGGTCTGTTTTTGATTTCTTGACTGCATGATGTTCTACAACATTGGACACTTACATTCCAGGTGCTGTTGCTAGCTTACCAGCATTTAAATGGTAGCTGTGAGTTTTACTAGTATACCTAGGGCAAGTGCAATTTCTGGTTGCTCCTATATTTTATAGGCAGCCTATTACCCTTGGTTTTTGTTGACAGAAGTTTGTAAATTTCTGTCCAGTTACAGAGAGTTCTGTGAGAGATTGTGTATGGGATGTTCCATTTTCTTTGCAATGACTTGTTAGAAAGTGTCAAGGAGGCTCACTTTGTG
>NW_008433750.1:0-376 GCF_000622305.1 Nannospalax galili | reverse complement strand
ACAACTCCTCAAAGTGCACGCAATAGTTTTTCTATTATTGCAGGAAAGGAGGAATATAGAGAGGTACATGTGACCTTAGTCAAAGTCACGTCACTGCCATACAAACCCTCTGTATCATAATTTTATTAAATGTATTTATTGTGCTTCTCCATCTGTGAGCATTACCAGGGCAGGCATGTAGAGATTAAAGGACAACTTGTAGGAGTCAGTTCTCTCCTTCTAACCTAAGATATTCAAAGTCTGTCAGGCTTGGCAGCTAGTGCCTGAGCCATCTTGCTGTCAGCAAACCCTGTAAGTTTTAAAGAATCATTTATCAAAGATAATGAGACAGGACCTGTGAATTTAGTGCCCATCCTTACAATCATCACTATTTTTT
>NW_008433749.1:0-376 GCF_000622305.1 Nannospalax galili | reverse complement strand
GTTTCGAGAAGAAAGATGAAGATAAAAGATGATTTCTAAGTACTTGAAAGGCCTCATAGAGTTTCAACAGTATTTATAAATATTTACATTTTCCAGGTAGCATCTCAAAAATGCACAATTAAACTTCTCAATGGTTCTCAACATGTGATGTTCAGAACAGATGCAGCAGCCCCTAGGGTCATGGCATCCCACAGCTGACCTGACACCTCTGAGTCAGAGTTATCACTGAGCTCAGGACCCTGAGTTCTAATCACTCTCCAGGTGATTCTCAGGTCTGCTAAGGACTCAGAACCCCTGAGCTGGGGCCTAGGAAACCCCAAGCTCACCAACTCCCTTAACAGTTGTGTAGAGATTTTAATGACTCCACATCCCAGGA
>NW_008433748.1:0-376 GCF_000622305.1 Nannospalax galili | reverse complement strand
AAGGCACTATCTTCTATCCTGTGTCTCAGTGGGCTAGGAGCCTGGTGCTATAAAGAAACAGCCTTCAGCTCCCACTGGGCATGGGCAGGGCATGGTACTTCCTGTGCTTTGATGACACCAGGAAAGGAAGCAACTTAGGAATCCTGCTGGGGACCCAAACGGACGAGCGATGAAGTATAAGCTACAGCAGGTCCTCTACATTGAGAAACTCTGCTAAGAGCCTGCCCACAAGGCCACTGAAGAACTGAGACACAAGGTCCAAAACATTCTTAAGGTATGAAGTGCACTGAGAACAGTGGTGGGAGAAAACCCAGTCTAAACAGATTCTCATTTATACTTCTCAAAGTTTTGACGTCAATCTTCAAACTACCATTCT
>NW_008433747.1:0-376 GCF_000622305.1 Nannospalax galili | reverse complement strand
CCCAGTGTCTCATCATCCTTTGCAGTGCTTTCATATGGGGGTTCCCCAGGATTTCAGTATCTCAGCTAATATTTCATCACCCTCTAAACTGTAATCCACACTACATCATAGTCCATTTCAGTACTTTAGCATTCACCCTCAGTAGTAAATAACTACAAATTTAAAAAAACGTTTTATTTATTATTTTTATTTTTATGTGTATGAATTTATTACCTGCATGTATGTAAGTGCAAAACCTGAAGTGCTCAGAAGAGGGTAGCAGATTCCCCTGGAATAGCAGTTAGGATGGTTATTAGCCATCAATGAGAGCTGGGAATCAAACCTGAGTCCTCTGCAAGAGCAGTCGGTGTTCTTAACTGCTGTGTTATGTCTCCAG
>NW_008433746.1:0-376 GCF_000622305.1 Nannospalax galili | reverse complement strand
ATGTCAGTGTTCATGAGGAGGCTTGGGGGAGAGTTCCACCCCTTCGCTACTAGAGCTGAGTGGGTAGCCCAGAAGGGCAATCTGCTCTTTATGAAGAGTCTCAGCACTGGGGTTGACAACAGGGACTTGCCTGCTGGGGACGTGGGTTTCAGGACCACGCTTGCCTTGAGGTTGCTGCAGATTTCCTCCCCAGCTTTGCTCTTGAGTTTTCCCCTGCAGTTGCTTCTGCAGAGAACTGGCCCTGGTTCCATGGTGTGGGAACTCAGAGTCCCCACAGGGAGAAAAGTGTCGCTTCTGTCTGCGCCTGGTAGTTCCTCCTTTTGTTTCCGTAATGGAGAGGAAGTCTGAATCCTTCTCTCTGTATTTCTAGATTCTC
>NW_008433745.1:0-376 GCF_000622305.1 Nannospalax galili | reverse complement strand
CTTCCTTCTATAAATTGCTTTGGCCAGTGTTTCTATCACAGCAACAGAGAAGTGACTAATACGCTCTCCCTCTCCCAGCAGCCATCAATTGCCAACAGAGCCTCAGTTATAGCTTAAAACTTCTTGCCCACCTCCCCCATCCACCCTGGGCTACTGTTCGCTTGGACTTGTGCACACTGCTTGCCTGTCTCCCCATCCATGATGGGTTTCCATTTGGCTTGGCTTGTGCATGCTGTCATAAGCATTGTGGGGTCATATCTGCCACTATCCTGTGATGTTCAAACAACACATTTCCTTATATTCATCTATTACATCTGGCTCTTACAATCTTTCTGCCACTTCTCCCACAATTATCCTTGAACCTCTATATAACAAA
>NW_008433744.1:0-376 GCF_000622305.1 Nannospalax galili | reverse complement strand
ATATTCATCTCCCATTAAATGTGTTCATTTTCTTGGCTTTATCCCTTAAAATCAAGTGAATATTTCTCTAAGCCTTTGTCTGGTTCACCCAGGAGTACAGGAGGGAATTTCCCTTGCCCAATAGATCTAAGAGTCCAGTATCTAGAAGATTTAAGGTGGACTTCTCTCTATCCATTGTAAGCAACGATGAAACCCACAGTTATGACTGTCAGACAAATAGGACATCTGTGCCTATGGTCTGAATGACGGTAACCCTCCCAAATCCATGCTAAAGCTTAATCTCCAACCCAACACTGCTGAGGAGGGTAGGTCTGGGGAGGTGAACCAAGACTTTTCAGCCTTCATGAATGAGATTTGCAACCTTATAAAAGGACTT
>NW_008433743.1:0-376 GCF_000622305.1 Nannospalax galili | reverse complement strand
CCTGAGGTTTTCCTCTGACTAACACCTTGACACATGCATACCACACTCAGAGACATGAATGAGTGCATGCACACAAAAACATATGGTTACTTAATTTGACATTCAATTACAAATGCTTTATTGGTCAAATGTTACTACATAGTGCATGCTAAAATTTCTCCTATTTGGTTGGTTGCTATGGAATTCTTTTCCAGTAGTGTACTTAGTGGACATGTAGAGAGTATGAGCTTTTGCTGAGGTTGTGTGTCAGGGAAGTGGATATTGATTAGTTCTGTATGGGACTTAGACCCCCCTTGGTTTGGTAGATTGGTTTAGTTCATTGATTTAGACTGAGCTGGTTGTTAGAATCCTGTCCTAGTTACATTTCTAGTGCTGT
>NW_008433742.1:0-376 GCF_000622305.1 Nannospalax galili | reverse complement strand
TGTTAGTGAGACTCTCTGTCACTGTAACAAACACATGAGAAGAGCTGAAGTAAGGATTTATTCGGGCTCCCTGTTTCAGTCTGCTGTTCATAGACCGGGGTTGGGCTGTGCATCTGGAAGCTGTTCATTCAGCCTACACTTCTCTCCCTGCTATGTGTCCTGGGCAGGATCAGCTTTGATTCAGTGTCAGTGAGAGTCTATTTTTGTTCACAGAGCTATGTAGACTACTGTATGAATGTTGGTAACCTGTCAAATTAATAGAAGAGGTCAACATATTAGCTAAAAATAATGGAGGTCATACTAAATAGAGAAAAATATAATTTATTTTAAAAATCAACTAAAATAATCCTATTTTTAAATTTTATTTATTATTTTT
>NW_008433741.1:0-376 GCF_000622305.1 Nannospalax galili | reverse complement strand
TGAAGATGGAGAGACCTGCAGAAATTTAAGGATCTAAAGAACTTTTCTGATCACTTCTACCAAAACTGTCAAGCATTTGTTAAATGTAATAGTCTCGGGGAAATGCTCTCAGAGGAGCAGATGGGTAACATAGCTTCAAATCTCAGTTTCCCATCAGGGTTTATGCCATGACTTTAATCATCATTGGGGGAAACTCATCATAGTGTAGTAGTCACTAATAAGTGGGAACACCTTCAGATTTTTGGCTGCTTACAGTGTGGCCTTTCCTAGATCCACTGCCACTGAACCCTGATGGGACTCCAGATTCCATGTTGGATTCCTCATAGATCAGTACCTTAGCAGATTTCCCTGGTTTCTGCTGATATTGGCATAACCA
>NW_008433740.1:0-376 GCF_000622305.1 Nannospalax galili | reverse complement strand
TATATATATGACTGTTTGACTAGAGCCAATAAAAAAGATAGACACTGGTAAAGGAAATGTCACTAATCAGATACTGCTAAAGCTGAAAGGAACACTGTGTTTTTGTCTTTATAGGCCAACAAAAGAAAAGCTACTTAAATGAACAAAATGTAGCCCCCCTCCTTTACAGATCAGGGTGCTGATTGGATGACACACTTTCTATAGGGTGTAACCTAACCACGAAGCACTGTGACACCAGAGGTAACTTGAAAACATGCATGTTGAACTTTGGTGCCAGATGCAGAAGTAAGCAAGTGCACTTCTGAGTTGCTGGAAGGCGTGAGACACTAGTTACTGGTGTTGCTGGGGAGCATTCTAGAAGGAGTGAGATAACTCC
>NW_008433739.1:0-376 GCF_000622305.1 Nannospalax galili | reverse complement strand
ATCCATCCCATTACCTTCTGTTGTTCCACTCCCCCTTTGCTGATTCCCTTCCACTTCCTAACAAGTCCCTTTTCTACTTTTATATTTGTGTGTCTGTGTGTCTGTGTGTGATTCAGAAGGTTTAATTAGGGCTGTTTACAGAAGCATGGGCGAGGAGTTATTTACAGGAGCCAGTTACCATGTGGCTATACCACAGAACACAATGTGTCTCCATCCCCTAGCAGCCACTAACTGCTTATAGCCTCAGAAAGCACAGGACCTTGGGAGCTCCTCCTTCATCTGCTATGGAATGTTGACAGGTCCAATCTCATGAAATTACGTGCAGGTAATCACAGCTTCTGGAAGATCAAGCATGCAATGACCATGCCATGTCCAG
>NW_008433738.1:0-376 GCF_000622305.1 Nannospalax galili | reverse complement strand
CCTCCAGGATAGATTTTGGCTTCAGGGATTTGTGGTTTGGACTAGCCTCGGAGTCGGGCCCAGGAAAGATGCTGGTCTAGGGCAACTGGTGGCCATTCTACCCAGAGATGCAAAGGAAGATGGGGGTGGGAAGGGGCCCCAAGGGTTCCTGGGAACTGCACTGAGGAGCTCGGTTGGCCTGGATGCAAAGGATAAGGAAGAGGAAAGGTCAGCCCTAGCATCCAGGAAAGAGGCCAGCAGTTTGTGCAGACCCAGGGAGGCAGAAAGAGGTGAGGGTGGGGCCAGGCCCATTGGGCTCCTGGAGACCCAAGAAGGAACTGATTTGGTGTGGAATCAAAAAATCAGGAAGCAGTGGTGGTTCCCCAGGTGTCTGGGG
>NW_008433737.1:0-376 GCF_000622305.1 Nannospalax galili | reverse complement strand
ATTGATTAAAATTTCCTGATCATAGAGAGTTGGGAAATTACAGACACAGAGCCTAATTATCTTGGGTTATCTTTAATCTACTTACTACCCACTTCCATGTCTGACCACATCCTTTCAACTATCAGGTAAAATTTTAGAATGTATTAACTTAGCAGATCACTAGTTTCCAGGGACTCAAAAGCTAAGAATGCTATTAAGTAACATCTAAAATCTATAGTAGTTTTCCCTTTGCTGCAACTCATCTACCTGATGTTCTTACCAAGGCATTTGGAAAATGCCTTGAATTATGACTTTCTTTTGTTCAGTGACTATAAAAGTTCATGCAATCACTGGGCATGGTGGCGCACGCCTTTAATCCCAGCACTCAGGAGGCAGA
>NW_008433736.1:0-376 GCF_000622305.1 Nannospalax galili | reverse complement strand
ACTTGTGAATGCTGTCACCAGTACTGTGGTTTCCTAAGTGCTACTGTATTTGGAAAATATGGTTTCCTTGTATTCATCCACCACGCCTGGCTTTCATAGCTGGGTAACACTGACGACTACTTTACTTTCCTGGGAGTATGCACGGTTCCATCCATCGCTATGAAAGCTTGTAGACGTGAAGGTGCAAGATCAGCACCACCTTGATTTCTCCATGTCTGTTCTACAACTCATGTATATATTATTTATATACACTAGGGAAATGCCATCAAGTCCTGGAGGGCACCCCAAATGAGTGGCAATAGCGAATATTGTTTGATGATCTGTGGGATCCCCTTAGTTACTTATTTTAAATATTTAAAAAGGTGTGTATGTGCAT
>NW_008433735.1:0-376 GCF_000622305.1 Nannospalax galili | reverse complement strand
CCTGCAGTTCCTAGGTTTAAATCCTCCTACCTCCCTTCTCAAGTAGCTAGGACTGCAGGGTGTCCCTCACGCCGGGCTAGTTTTTGAAACTCACTATTGCTGCTGCTTAAAAGCAGATGAATGCTTCATTTTTTCCCCAAATAAACCAATAGTACTAGATGCATATCTATAGTTCTTAATAGATTTTTAAAGTCTCTTGAACTCAGTTAAGGAAAGCGTTCTTCATCCTTACAGGACAGATTCTACCTTTGATAAAGTTAGTCTAAAAACAAAAGATGATCACCTAAAAGCTAATACACTGTTCTTACTGTGATACAGAGATGTTCATGTTAGTGTTTTCTTTTGAGATCTGCTTAACATTTTGAATTTTTTTTTT
>NW_008433734.1:0-376 GCF_000622305.1 Nannospalax galili | reverse complement strand
TGTTGTGCAATGCCGGAAAAAGTCAGATGATGGCATCGGATCCCCTGGAACTGGTGTTGCAGACAGTTGTTAGCAGTCATGTGAGTGCTGGTAATCATCTGCAAGAGCAGTCAGTGCTCTTAATTGCTGAGCCATCTCTCCATCCCATAAATGACATGTTTTTTTAAGTCATGAGAGCAGAGACCTCCTAAATGGGGTTGGTGACCTCATAAAGCACATTCAAGGAATTTGCCCCTTTTTACCATGAGAAGACACACCAAAGGCACCCTCCCTAGACACTCTGTTGCCAGCATCCAGAACCATAAGAAAGAAGTATCTGTTGTTTCCAAGGCACCCAGTTTATGTTATTTTGTTATATAGCACCCTGAACAGACTA
>NW_008433733.1:0-376 GCF_000622305.1 Nannospalax galili | reverse complement strand
TGGGAACTGAACTCAGGTCCTCTTCAAAAGCAAAAATCACTCCTAACTGCTTAGCCAGGTCTCCAGCTCAGATTTCGTGTTCTTATATGAATGAAAGTATTGATAATTCTCTTGCAAGGAAACTGAGGACTTAGATCTCATTCCAGAGGGTCACAGGAAGTATAAGGAAGACCAGAATCCATTTACTTTGAGTCTTTGGAGTCCATCATGTGAGGAGTTTGATCAAATTGAGGAAAACGGTCTTCTTCCTGAGCTGCATTGGGCTCACCTTCGGTAACATGGAATGAAATTCTTCTGTGAGCTCTGTTCCTAAGGAGCTTCAGGTGCAGCTGCTTACCACATGGCTGTTTTGAGATGCAGGATGCTGGCATCACTT
>NW_008433732.1:0-376 GCF_000622305.1 Nannospalax galili | reverse complement strand
TAGCCTTGCAACCAAATAGGTAATCTTCTAAGCTTGTATATGTAAAGAAGCTCTCTGAGCCATGCTCCTCTTGTAACATGAGCATCTCACCTTAATCCCTCATGACCCAAAATAGCATGTAAATATGTATATACATGCTTTACATGTCAAACCACTGCAAACAGCATTTATGTTATTGCAAACAATGAGGGAAATTGTTCATGGCTATGTGTGATAGTCTAGGTCATGGGATCAAAAGACAAAATTCTTCTTTGATAAGGATCTCACCTTTACTTTGCCATTTCATACTGGATATATCCTTTAAATAAAGAATGAATGAAGCCCTTACTTGGGGCTGGAGAGATGGCTTAGTGGTTAAGAGCACTGACTGCTCTTG
>NW_008433731.1:0-376 GCF_000622305.1 Nannospalax galili | reverse complement strand
AAAATGACTTGTAGAAAAGGCACAATTTACCTGCTAGTCACCAGAGTGCAGTCAATTTCTGGTCGCTTTGTTTTGGGAATGGCATACAGTGGGTACCTGTCCCCATGGCGAATGAACACATGCACAGAGACCAGCTTGAAATGATGTGGAGCATGACCTGCGAGAGACACATTTTCAGTCACCACTCAACAAATAACAATATTTTAGCAGGGGGTGGCACATGCCCATGCAGGGAATAAGAAGGCAGCAGCAGGGGTGACCCAGAGGTTGCAGAGCTGCTAATAAGGGACCTGAACTGTATGCAGGGTCATTGTGCTGCGTGGGGGCTGAGGAAGAACCCCACGAGGTGGGAGAGAGGTACATGAGTGGGCTTGGC
>NW_008433730.1:0-376 GCF_000622305.1 Nannospalax galili | reverse complement strand
TACCCTAGTGCCTCCCACCTCATCTCCATCCCAAATTCATCTGCATTTTTTTGTTTTGATAATCCTTTGAAGTTCAGTGTTGTTCCTAGTGTGTGGGTGTGCAGCCATCCACTGTGGCAGGGACAACCTTCTAGCAACCAAGTCTTCAAGGACAGTGACTCTCCCCCGCTCAGCAAGCATCCATTGTTAGTAGTTAACAGTTCTTCCACCAAGGGTGGGGCCTCAGGGACTATGCCCATTCATACCAGAATTTCTGGGCTGATACTGTTCAGGTTCTGTGCAGGTAATCACAGCTGCTATGAGTTGATGAGTACCACAGCCGTGTCATGTCCAGAAGTCAGCGTTTCACAGCTTTCACCTTCCTGCTCTTACATTC
>NW_008433729.1:0-376 GCF_000622305.1 Nannospalax galili | reverse complement strand
TCTCTCTCTCTCTCTCTCTCTCTCACCCTTCAACTAAGACTTTGCCAATTAAAGTGTTCCATTTTCTCCCATTCATCCCTTGATAATACTTGTCTCCTATGGTCCCACCTTTCCCGAAATCCTTCTTTCCCTTTATCCCTGAAGTTCCTTGTATAACCCTCCCTCCCCCTTCCTAATTAAATACCCCCATTTTATCCATTTCGTCATTACTAACTCCTGTCTCCTACTGTTCTTCTCTCTCAGGTTCCTTTTTTCCCTTTACCTTGCTGGTTCCTGTTCATTTTCCTGGTTAATACAGTTACATCAGGGTACATAATCACATATAAGGATTTGGTGCTAGGATCCACATATTAGATAGAAAATACATAATTTTTTT
>NW_008433728.1:0-376 GCF_000622305.1 Nannospalax galili | reverse complement strand
AAGACCAAAGAAAAAGAAGGAGGAGGAGGAGGAGGAGGAGGAGGAGGAGGAGAAGTTGACTTTTGTTTTTTGAGACAGGGTCTCTCAGAAGAAGGAGGGGGAGGAAGAAGAAGAGGAGAAGGAAGAGGAAGAGGAAGAAGAGGAGGAAGAAGGAGGAGGGAGGGAGGGAGGAGGAGGAGGAGGAGGAGGAGGAGGAGAAAAAAACAGGCGTGGTGGTGCACGCTTTTAATCCCAGTACTTAGGATGCAGAGGCAGGCAGATCTCTGTGAGACGGAGGCCAGTCTGGTCAACATAGTAAGTTCCAGGCTAGCTCAGGGTACAGCGGTTACAGAATAATGAAGTTTATTCTCATATATTGAACAATGAGAAAATATCA
>NW_008433727.1:0-376 GCF_000622305.1 Nannospalax galili | reverse complement strand
GCTGTGTGTTGGGGGTCAGCATGGGCTACATATTGAGGTTCAGGGCAGCTGGTGCTACAGGGAGACCCTGTCTCAGAAAAAAAAATAAAACATGTCCCACAGATGTGTTCATAGGCCAATCTCATGAAAATTATCCTTCAACTGAGGTTCACTCTTCCCAGGTGCATCAAGTTGACAAAAATCTAACCAGGACACATGCCAATTAGCTCTGTGTGATAATTTGAGGATAGCAATGACTGTAGAGGTCATTTGTTTGACATTCCTACTACCTAAACTCATACACCTACAGCACTGTTGGCTTTTTCTCCTTTTGTATCAACTGTTGAATCTGAGGGGCAACTTTAGGTACTTTTATTTTTAAGTCATCTTCTTTTTT
>NW_008433726.1:0-376 GCF_000622305.1 Nannospalax galili | reverse complement strand
TTGATCTCAGACAAAGGTATTGGGGCTGACCTTCTAGCCAGCAGGATTCTCTTTCAGTCAACTAGTAAACACCAGTCCAAGCCAGATGAAACAAGACTGAGACCAGACCTGGATGCCTCATAATTTGAAACCAAAAGCCTCTCACCTTCTCTTCTTTAAGATGGCCAATCCGATATTATCGAAGGGGAAACTGAAAAAATCCTTAAAACCCAGATCCTTGCTGGGGCATTTTGGATTTTCTGGTTCTGAATTCTGCTCCTGGCTTGCAGAGAGTATGATGGATGTGTGTGCGGACGTGTGACTCTCTCTTTTATTACCATCTTGTTTACTTCTTGCTCTGCTGGTCTGAGACTTTTCCTGCATTTTAGATCATTAT
>NW_008433725.1:0-376 GCF_000622305.1 Nannospalax galili | reverse complement strand
GTCCTCCATGGGCATTGCACAATGCGGGTGCACTTACCTACATGCAGGCAACACACGCATACACATAAAAATAATTAAAAAAATTTTTTTAAGTTTGTTAAATATATGAAGAAAATACAGACAAAACCTGAGGAAAGAATTAAATCTGTCACCAAAATGAGAAATTTAAGGACATCTCTCAATCAACTGATTGATTAATGTTGGAATTAAGCCTTTTCCCTTTAAACTGAGAAATACTTTAGATAAACAGTAAAATGTTTCACACTATAGCATTTGTAAAATACTAAAAGATGATGAATTTATGCCTATCAGTCAAGTGCAATGATTTAGAGGATATCACTGTGAAAATAATAATCTATAATGAATTTGAAAAAAA
>NW_008433724.1:0-376 GCF_000622305.1 Nannospalax galili | reverse complement strand
TCTAGAGATGCACCTTCTTTCTCTACCCACCTGGAGTGTCACTCTTCCTTCCCTCACAATCTGGCACTTATGGAGCACAGGAAGTGCAAGCCCTGGCCATGACTTTGATGAGCACAGCTCTGAAGATGCCCACAACAGGGGATCTATGAAGCCTAGACTCCAGCTGTGCCACTTGGCTGTGGTGTGACCTTGTACTCTCATCCTTGTGTAAGCCCCGTGGAAAGGACCTGAGCATCCATCTTGCTCCCACAAGTACATTCCCCACTCAATCCGCAGATCTTCACACTCAACACAGGCACTGCCAGTGTTTACAAAACACCACTAGTGTTACAAAATGACACTAGGATGCCTGAAAGGGACTCCTGTGAAGCTGTGA
>NW_008433723.1:0-376 GCF_000622305.1 Nannospalax galili | reverse complement strand
CTGTCCCAGTCCACTGGAGCCGGAGGCCTGCCTCCACCAAGCTCCCAACTGCCACCTGAGATGGAGACTTACTTTCATTGACTGCCTGATATAGACTACCTCAGTCATAATGATTATTTCCAGCTTCATCTATTTACAGGTGAGTTTCATAATTTATTTTTCTTTATACCTGAATAATATTCCACTGTGCATAATTACTGGATTTTTATCATCCATTCATCAGTAGATGGCATTCTAGGCTGATTTCATTTCCTGTCCTCTGCACACTAACAGTGATCATGGATGGAGATGTATTTATGTAGTAGGATACAAATTCCTTCGATGCGCTGGTTGGTTTCTGTCAACTTGACACTCAGTATACACACTTGGGAAGAGC
>NW_008433722.1:0-376 GCF_000622305.1 Nannospalax galili | reverse complement strand
CCTCTGACGTGCACATGGTCGTGTCACATGCCCCCTCTGATGTGAAGATGGTCGTGTCATCTACACACTCCAATGTGCACATGATCGTGTCACCTGCCTCCTCCAAGGTGCACATGGTCGTGACACCTGCCTCTTGGTCGTACACATGGTCGTGTCACCTGCCCCTCTGACTTGCACATGGTCGTGTTACCTGACTTCTCTGATGTGCACATGGTCGTCCCACCTGCCCTGTTTTACACTCACATGGTCGTGTCACCTGTCATCTTGTACGTGCACATGGTCGTGTCACCTCCCATCTCTTCCATAAAGATGTTCGAGTGACCTACCCCCTCAGACGTGCAAATGGTCATGCACCTGCCCCTTTGATGTGCAGACG
>NW_008433721.1:0-376 GCF_000622305.1 Nannospalax galili | reverse complement strand
GCCTTGGCCGCTGAGTCTCAGGCGGCCATCAAGCCTCAGGCTGCTTTCTTGGAGGCAAGAGACTGGCTTAGGCTATCTGGGGGATCAGCTTCTTTGATGTACCCTGGAAAAGCCACGTACTGTCCCATCTGACCCAGGAAGAGAGTATGGATGAGTCTAGGGCATGTTTAATTTTGGTGCCAGTTGCACTTAACAAATGTTAAGTGGATCTTTGGCCAGAAAAACAGAAGCAAAGTAACCCAAAGTAACTTGCAAGTCATGTTCAGTAGTGTGACTTAGCCAAGCAACAGCCAGGGGAAGTCACCAACAATTCTTCAAGATGAATCTTCACAGGAGCTGCAGGAAATATTAGCAGTAAACGACAGATACACAGCTT
>NW_008433720.1:0-376 GCF_000622305.1 Nannospalax galili | reverse complement strand
GGGGAATAGCTCTAGAGCTGGGGGTATAGCTAAAGGTCAAGTTTTATCATGTCAAACTTCCCACAGTCCCTTCTCAGAGGACTAGAGCTGGTACTATTTACTCCTGAGCAACAGGGCCTTCCTCCATGGGCTATGGCTCAGGTAGGCACCACCGCCTGCTGCTGTGGAATCTTGGCTTGGCAGGTGAGGGCTGCCAGAGCAAAGGACACAAGGGGACTGAGTGGCACCCTTGACCCAGCATTTCAGGTGTTCAGCAGAGTTCTTGGTGGAAGCTGGTGAGGCATGCCCCCAAGGAGGATCACCACCAGTTGTCCCTTCTACTTGTGATGGGGTCTGCTCATATGGGATGCAGGGCCTGTGCTAATCAGGGAGCAGG
>NW_008433719.1:0-376 GCF_000622305.1 Nannospalax galili | reverse complement strand
CCACACAGCTGGCCCAGCCACCCTCAGCAGTTTGTTTCCCCATAGCCTCCTTGTGCTCTGCTCTCAGCCGCAGTGACTCGCCGCTGCAGGTGACAGTTGACTCTCCTGTCTCAGTCCACCACATTTCCTGCTAATTGCCATGCACGGTGCATGATCCATGATGCAGGCTGGTCTCAATAACCAGACCTTGGAAAGGCTCTGGTTCCTGATGACTGGGTGCGCACCACTCTATGGAATGTCCTCACTTCCCATTACTAAGGAAAGTAGAGAGGACTGTCTGAGCCCCCACCCCCACCCCCAGGGAGCAACCAGGTCATGCCAACATCTAACCCTACCTCACTAAAGGTGTATCTCAGGCCCAGACTGGCCCAGCTTC
>NW_008433718.1:0-375 GCF_000622305.1 Nannospalax galili | reverse complement strand
CCCACATGGCAGCTGACAACTGTCCCTAACTCCAGTCCCAGGGGATCTGACAGCCTCTTCCTGCCTACGCAGGCACTGCATGACAGGGGTGCACTTACCTACTACATGCAGGCAATACATGCCTGCACAAAAAATAAAAATAATAAATAAATAAAAAAAAAAAGATTTCCTGTATTCTTATGTGGGAAGAGGTTCTTTATAATAGTCTAGGCGCTGGGCTGTAATCATAGCACTTGGAAGGTAGAGGCAGGAGAATCAGGAGTTTGAGGTCAGCCTTGGATACATGAGATCCTGTCTCAAAACAAGTCAGGCTCGGCATGGTGCCATGCCTTTAATCCCAGCACTTGGGAGGCAGAGGCAGGCCAATCTCTGTGA
>NW_008433717.1:0-376 GCF_000622305.1 Nannospalax galili | reverse complement strand
ACACACACACACACACACAAACATGCACCCACATACACATGTGGGCATACATATACACTAATAATAATAATAAACTAAATAAACAAGATGCTGATAGTTCATGAAGAGTCCATTTAGAAGCCTTGAGACTCAGGACATGGGTAGGTAAAATAATCTCTAAAGGAGATAACTCAGCAGTGGGGACCAAGTTGCTGACTTCTCTGCTGTTTCCTTGGAAAATTAAGTCATCTTTTCTTTACTCCCACATATTTCCTCATCAATTTCAGACATTCAGGGAGAAAAGAGGATGACAGTCCCAGCCCTTGGTCAGGCCTTGGGCAGAATGCTGAGCTGGTTAGGAAAGTCAGTCATAACCATCTGCTCTGGTGCCAGCCAA
>NW_008433716.1:0-376 GCF_000622305.1 Nannospalax galili | reverse complement strand
AAGTGTATGACCCCAGAAATGCAGAGGATGATATGATGCAAATGGAGGAAGAAAGGCTGAGGATGATTGGACATGTCATGAATGAGGATGCTAGCAACAAAGACCGATAGGTGACTCTTCTAGAATTTTTGAAAGCTACAGAGAAGAAAGAGTTCTTGGAGCCATACAGCTAGGAAGCACTGGATCAACAACAGTTATTCACAGAAGAAGAACTGAAGGAATATGAAATCATTACCACTTTGCAAGAAAATGAACTTAAGAAAAATGCAGATGGGCTTCAGAAACAGAAGGAGGAGCTGCAGGGCCAGCATGACTACCTATACTCTCAGAAGCAGCAGTATCATCAGGCTGTACAGCATCAGAAGCAGGAAAAAAA
>NW_008433715.1:0-376 GCF_000622305.1 Nannospalax galili | reverse complement strand
CACTGGCTGCTCTTGCAGAGGACCCAGGTTTGATTCCCAGCACCCGCATGGCACCTAACAACTGTCCATAACTCCAGTTCCAGGGGATCTGACGTCTTCTTCTGACCTCTTCAGGCATCTCGTGACATGGGTGCACTTACACACATGTAGGCAATACACTCATAAACATAAAATTAAAAAAGAAAAGGCAGGCGGATCTCTGTGAGATTGAGGTCAACCTGGTTTACAGAGCAAGTTCCAGGCTACCTGGGGTTACAGAGAGACCTTGTCTCAAAACAAAAACAAGATGGAGAATAGACTGAGGAAGATACCTCATGTCTACCTCTGGTCACATATGAACACATGAACATACATACACACACATACACACAATCAA
>NW_008433714.1:0-375 GCF_000622305.1 Nannospalax galili | reverse complement strand
GATGGTCGTGTCAGCTGCCGTTTTAGTTGTGCACATGGTCGTGTCACCTGCTGTCTCTGACGTGCACATGGTCGTGGCACGTGCCGTTTTAGTTGTGCACATGGTCGTGTCACCTGCCCTCTTTGACATGAAGTTTGTCGTGTCACCTGTGCCCTCTTACGTGTAGATGGTCGTGTCACGTGCCGTCTATGACGTGCACATTGTCGTGTGAAGTGACCTCTCTGATGTGCACATGGTAGTGTCACCAGTCCTCTTAGTTGAGCATGTGGTCGTGTATCCTGCCCTCTTAGTCGTGCACATGGTCGTGTTACCAGCCTCTTTGACGTGCACATTGTCGTGTCACCTGCCCTCTCTGCAATAAAGTTGATCGTGTCA
>NW_008433713.1:0-376 GCF_000622305.1 Nannospalax galili | reverse complement strand
CCCCCCCCCAAATTAACCTGGAGCAAGTTCTACCTTACTGTGATAAAGTTAATTTTGTCAACGTTAAACAATGTAGAATCACCTAGAAGAGAGTCTCAGTGAGAAATTGTTTAGATCGGGTTGGCCTGTGGGCTTGTCTGTGGGGCAGTATTGTGATCATGTGAACTGAGGTAGGAAGACCTTTCCACTGTGGGTGGCACCATTCCCTAAGCAGGGGATTCTGAACTGTGTAAGGGGAGAAAAGGAGGTGAGCACTAGCATGCACACACAAGTCATTGCTCTCTGCTCTTGACTGTGGGTTTTTTAAATATTTTATTCATTGTTCTTATTTTATGTGTATGAGTATATTGCCTGCATGTGTGTAAGTGCACCCGTG
>NW_008433712.1:0-376 GCF_000622305.1 Nannospalax galili | reverse complement strand
GGGATTTTTTGAGACAGTTCTTTACAATAAAGTGATTTAACAGTTTTTAAAGGTAATATTCTATAGCTTTTTTGTGCCAAGAAATTAAATAGAGTGATGTGTGAGTAACAGGCTTCAGGAGGAAATGCAAAAATAGAGGATATCTATATCCTAGAGAAGAGTTCTGGGAGAGAGAGTTGTGATAGGTCTGTAGCTAAAGCTTGGCCAAAAATGTTGGGGATGTCCCAAAACCCCTGAGGAGGGACGGTCCACGTGAGCTGTTGAGCTTTGTTGGAATGGAGGTCTGCCCAGGTGAATACAAAAATATCCTGCGAGCAGGAGTCTAGTGGTACAGCAAAGAATGCATCTTTTTATCATTTAAATTTTTTATTTTTTT
>NW_008433711.1:0-376 GCF_000622305.1 Nannospalax galili | reverse complement strand
AGGGCTCGATGTGGCCAAGCCTCAATTGTTCAGCTACCAAATTTTTAAGGGCAGATAATTTAGGTTCTATTAAAGGCTACTGGTCTACCCAAATGGCATCATTAGAGAGCCAAGTGATGGCAATTGGCTCAGGGGCCAAGATTGGAGTTGATCCCGGGTGGGCAGGGGCTGTTAGGATTGGGAGTGTTGGGCAAGGTGTCCTTTCCCTGATAGTCCCAAGTTATCATGGAGGAAGATATCATCATAAAAGGTGCAGTCATCTGTGGTAAGGACTGCACCCATGTCCTCTAGGATGTCTCAGCCCCATAAATTACAGGGAACATCAGCTACTATGGGGGTAACTGTGCCCTGGTTCCCATCCAAGTCCTTCCAATAT
>NW_008433710.1:0-376 GCF_000622305.1 Nannospalax galili | reverse complement strand
CTTTTTCTTCTCCGTCTCCGTCTCTTTTAAATGACCTGCCACGTACATTTTTGCTGCCCATAAGTGCAGGCATAGAGCAAGTAAAAAGTCTGCCATTGTCGCCTGTGAGATGGCCTCCCCAGGAAAATCGTTTGCTATGTAAACATTGCTCAGTTGATAGAGTGTTTGCCTAGCGTGCATGGTGCTCTGGGCTTCATCTCCATTACTGCATAATCAATGTTGACATGCACCTGTAACAGCAATGTGCGGGAATCGCAGTGGAAGGATCTGGAAATTCAAGGTCATTCCGGTTACATAGCTCCAGGCTAGCCTGGGCTACATGAAACTCTCTCTCAAAAAATAAAATCAGCAACAGCATAAGACATTATGCCAAAAA
>NW_008433709.1:0-376 GCF_000622305.1 Nannospalax galili | reverse complement strand
ACACACACACACACACACACATAGTGAAAAAAAATTTAAAAATTTTAATCAATTTAGTAACTTAAAAAATATTAGAGTTGCAGAACCACGTAGAGAGTATCAGGAAGAAGTCTGCTACCCGAGTCAGGTGTAAGGCCATCTGTGAAAGGCTCAGGATAGTAAACAGCTGCACCGATTGAACACATACTCTAGGCCAGGCTCTGCACAGGCGCGTTGGACCTTTATGACACCTCAGGAAGTAGGTGTTTTGTCATTTCATTTTGCTGCTGTGAGAAGGAGGTCCAGGGAGCCCAAGCTGCTTGTCTGAGGTACGGGAACCAGAAGGAGGAAGGCTGACTGCCTTTATTATTGCATCGTTCTTGCGGTGGTCAAGAAT
>NW_008433708.1:0-376 GCF_000622305.1 Nannospalax galili | reverse complement strand
ACCTGTAACCCTAGTTGTAGCCCTAACCCTAACTCTTTTCCTTGCCCTAGCCCTAGACTAGCCCTAGCCATAATGCCTGCCCTAGCCATAATCCTAGCTCTAACCCTAGCCCTGACCCTAAGCCTTACCCTATTCCTAGCATTCAACCTAATCCTAAATCTAAATCCACCCCTAGCCAAGCTCTAGCCCTAACTCTAACCTTAAGCTTAACCGTACACTTAGAACTAACACAGGCCATAGTCCTAACCCGAACCTTAGCCCTAATTCTAATACTATCTGTAGACCTACCCATATCTCTAACCCTAACCTATCACTACTCCTAACAATAACCCTTACATAATTCTAGTCCTAACACTAATCCCTAAATTTAGGCCTA
>NW_008433707.1:0-376 GCF_000622305.1 Nannospalax galili | reverse complement strand
TTGGGCCACCCTGGCCAACAACTCAAAGGAAGTTGTCTCCTGTCTGGCATTAGTTTTATTATGTAGCTTTTAGCTATACACATGGACCCTTAAAGAATTATATTGACCACTTTAACCTTCAGTTATACTTTCCATTTGGGTGTTTAAGACCATACACCCAGATAAACTAATATATTATTTCTCTTAAGGCCATTGGAGGATCTGTTCCTCAGGGGTCATGTGGGCTTGGGAGGAGCCACTGGCTCCATTCTTTATCAGTTCCGTGTATGTGAAGATAAGTAAAAGGTCCTGCTTGACCACGACTGGCTTCATTTGGAAGCATGGGGGAAATGTTTCCTCTGTGTTGACTCTCCACTTTGTAGACTGGACACTGGTT
>NW_008433706.1:0-376 GCF_000622305.1 Nannospalax galili | reverse complement strand
TCCGGTGAAAGAGTCTCATAGTACAATGGAGAAAGAAGTCTGAACAGTAAGAAAGGAAGACTGTCTGGTCTGAACGGAGAGCTGCAGGACTGAGAAAGGGACTCCAAAGGGAGACACTGGAGAGGCGAAAACTGAATCTGGAAGACGGGTTACCAATTCATAACCAGGGCTCAGCAGGGAATGGGGAGTGAAATTAGCTCACGAGCTTGACTTACCCCTACTAAAGTGATAGAAAAATAGATGCCGTCAGACCATGGAAGGAGCTAGCCAGGAGACCAAGGAAAGGATGAGGGAGGGAAGAAGAACTCTGAACTAGCCTCTTCTGAAGTGCTCATGAACTGTCAGGAGATAATGTGCAGTGTGTGGAAGAAAATAC
>NW_008433705.1:0-376 GCF_000622305.1 Nannospalax galili | reverse complement strand
AACTGGTAGGCACACGTTGTCAATGGGGATGAAAAGCTTGGAGAGGAACCCTAAGGTCACAGTCAGGATTTGAACTCTGAGGCATCTGAGCTAAATGGTCTGGCTTCTTATGATGTGTCTGGGCTGCCTAACCTTGGACCTCTAGTAAATTGTTACTGTTCTGTCTTCTGCATAGTTAGGGAAAAATGCCAGAGTAAGAAAATAATCAAGTGTTACAACTTTCAAAATACTCCTGATAGTGTTCCTTATACGTATTTTGTTGCCATTCCTGCAAAAGAGAACTGTAATGGTGACTTCACTCACATCTTAAATTGCTCAATAAATACTTAACCAAATAAGGGCATACTATAATATCCAAATTTTTAGAATTTTTTTT
>NW_008433704.1:0-376 GCF_000622305.1 Nannospalax galili | reverse complement strand
AGGAGGGTGTATGGGGAGGTCTCACAACAGTGACTGTTGCCTTTCCTCTTGGTTACCCACTCTCAACTTCTAGCTCAGTTGTTCAACATCAGTTATGAGTTTGCTTATATTCAATTCCTGTAAATATCCTTTCATTTTCTGAATATGTTATTAACTGTTTCGTATTTCATCTTCAAGGCCCCAAATTCTAAGAATCCTCTCCCATCCTTCAATTCCCCAGTCTAGGAAATCACTGTCTTCAGATGTTTTGGCCTTTTCTCACATTTTCTTTAATAATGCTTATTTTCAACAAGCCCAGTTGTGACGGTGTATAGCGATCAGGCTCAGCTGAAGTTAGGATGATGGTAATTACTTCATGCAGAAGGGAGTACTGTAT
>NW_008433703.1:0-376 GCF_000622305.1 Nannospalax galili | reverse complement strand
CCGCGCCCTGCCCAGCTCCTCCCCTCCCTACACCCCTCCTCCGCCGCCGCCTCCCCCCACCCCCTCCCTGTTCCCGTTTTCGCCGCTTTGACGCTGCGCAGACGCAGCCAGGCTTGCTCTGTTGCTAGGCGATGCGCCGCTCCCTGCTGCAAGCGCTTCTGAGCGCGAGCTGAGCTGCAGTAAGGAGGTGCAGAGCTCAGGCGGCTGTCCCACCAACTGCTACCGTTGTCTCCCCTCGGGGCTAGCTCGCGATGGGAGGCGCAGCTCGCGGGAGCGGGAGGAAGGACGCGGCGCCGCCGGGAGTCGGACTCCCGCCGCAGCAGCGGAGGTAACGGCGTCGGGGAGGCAGCAGACCCCTGGGGTTCCGGGGTGTCCT
>NW_008433702.1:0-376 GCF_000622305.1 Nannospalax galili | reverse complement strand
TCTGTCTGTCTATTCTTGGCCTATCGTGTCAAGTTAGTGTCCCCAGACAACTCTCAGTGCAAGTTCATCCACTGGGATCTAGTCAGCCTATCTCAAGTCCCTCCCCTTAAAGAAGCTTCTTTTGCAGCAGACAGAAATTATTGCAGTGTTCCTCAACTGGTCATATACAGACATTGTCTGTGAATTGCAAAGCCTAAGTGGCACATCTACAAACCCAACCTCTACACCCAAAGCAAGGCATAATTCTTACTCTCAAGGATGCCTGGAGGATTTTTACCTTGATACAAAAATAAAGGAAACATTTAAAGTACAAATCCAACCACAGCTTAACTGTGGTAAAAGGCAGAACACATGATTTTGGCAACTTCAGTTAAAA
>NW_008433701.1:0-376 GCF_000622305.1 Nannospalax galili | reverse complement strand
AACTGCTGAGTCATCTCTCCAGCCCCAACTGTTCTTCAGTGTCTTTAAGATATAACCTTTCCAACAGACATATCAATCTCTTACTCAAATGTTTCTTTTATTATATGAGCTTTATTTTGTGATTGTCCATACTATTTCTACAACCTCGGAGTAAAGAAAATTACTCCAAAAAATAGTAGTTGAAGGAAATCTGTTTCCTGTTTCAGTGACATTGTTAAAAATATTTGTTCACTATATTAGCAACATTTTTAGATTTAGAAGAGTAGGAAATATCTCATACTCTTTAAATTACTGAAATCTTTACAACTTATTAAAAGTTTAATTTCAATAAACTTATTAAGTTCTTAAATATAACTTGTGTTTAAACTACAAAAAA
>NW_008433700.1:0-376 GCF_000622305.1 Nannospalax galili | reverse complement strand
TTTTCAGTGAATAAGCCTACAAATGCCTCACTAACTACTCTCTCCAGCACAACATACATCGCCCCTCCTCTCTTCATATAGTACAAAAAAGAAGCCCAAAACTGTGTTAATCTCTCTTTGTCCGCTTTTTGTGTACTAGTACATTTCAGGTGTGACACAGCTGTCAGCAGAGAAAAATCTTCTTGCCCCTGCTGGTAGAGATAGAACTTACACCTTCCCTGGATACTAGAGGCGTTGCTATGGTGACAGCTGTTACAAGCTACACCTAATTCTACTCTGACTGAAACAGGCTGGACTAAACAATAACATCTGCGACTAAAGCCTAAAATCTCTCCAACAACAAATGAACTCTCTCGCCAGGGTTGTGCTCCACAAC
>NW_008433699.1:0-376 GCF_000622305.1 Nannospalax galili | reverse complement strand
CTGGAGGCAGGAATCCTAGAAGATCACTGCTTCTGGATCCTCAGATTCATGCTTAGCTAGCTTTTTTTCATAGACCAGGACACCGCCTATGGACACCACCCACAGTTAGGGGAGCCCTTCTACTTCAATTAACAATCAAGACAACCCTTCACTGACATGCCCACTGAAGAACTTGGTAAAGACAATTATTCATTTGGGACCCTTTTCAGTAGATTCTATGCTGTGTCACGTTGACAGTTAATGCTGACTAGAACAGATGCCTAAAGAATATACACAATGGCTCAGCAGTTAAGAGCACTCGCTGCTATTGCAGAGGACCAGGTTTAGTTCCCAGCACCCACATGGCAGCTAACAATCATCCATAACTCCTGTTCCA
>NW_008433698.1:0-376 GCF_000622305.1 Nannospalax galili | reverse complement strand
AATATCCCATTTCAATCAAGCAGCCTGTAGGGCTCAAACCTATTATTGCTTACCTCCTCAAAGCAGGCCTCCTACATCATACACAATTTCCCTGTAATACTCCCATCTTCCCTGTCATCAAGCCAGATGTCTCCTATGAACTGGTGCAGGATCTTTGCCCTGTTAATGCTGCTGTTCTCCCTGTCCCCTCCAGAGTCCCTAACCCATAGTCTCTCCTTTCACTCATCCCTTTCTCCACCACTCATTTCACTGTCCTAGACTCAGGAGGCCTTCCTCTCTATACCCTTATGCCCAGACTGCTACAACCTCGTCGCTTTCACTCGGGAGGATCCTAAAACTCACTCTGCCTCCCAGTTCACCTGGACTGTCCTACCCC
>NW_008433697.1:0-376 GCF_000622305.1 Nannospalax galili | reverse complement strand
ACGGGATTATAACGGGATTATACTTTACCTCTTGGTGCATCAGATTTCCCATTTAAAAGTAGGTATAGGGCCAGCAAAATATCTCCGTGTCTTAAGGCACTGGCCTCCAAACCTGATGACCAGAGTAAATCCCTGGGGCCCACATGGTGCACGGAAAGAACCAACCCCAACAAGTTGTCCTCTGAACCCCATAAATGCTGCATAAAAATAATAAATATATACACAAATGTGTAATCAATTAATTAAAGGAGATATTAGATTGCTCTACTTCACTGGCCATTTTAAGAACAATGGTAACACATATGTGCTATAGTTGCAACACTATTTGGTCCAGGGCAAAAGATTTGTGCTTAAATGTTGTTTCTATTGAGTTAAA
>NW_008433696.1:0-376 GCF_000622305.1 Nannospalax galili | reverse complement strand
GCTGAGTGATGTATCTTTAATGCACCTCCTACTCTTAGGGTGGATGAATCTCTTCACTTTGTCAATGCAAATCTACAGTTAAGATAAGTTCATCTGTTATTGCTCAAGAGGCAGTTTCCTTATTCCACAGGTTGTGCTCAACACAAACACCCACATGTAGTCAATGTGCACAAAACAAGATGCTACAAAGTACTTACCCTGAATAGGATCAATATTTCAAACATCTGTCCCCCAAGGCTCTGGGGTCATGTCGAAAAAGGGGCAGAAAGACTGTAAGAGTCAGAGGGGGTGGATGACCACAAGGAAGACTTTTTTAGACAACTGGTCATTTTTTTCAAATGAACTCACAACAATGGTGACAGCATGAACAAGTCCT
>NW_008433695.1:0-376 GCF_000622305.1 Nannospalax galili | reverse complement strand
TATATATTTATCATCTATTTATCACTATATCTATGTATCTATGTATCTGTGTATCTGTGTATCCATCTATGTAGGTGTCTATAGATCATCTACCTATGCGTCTATGTATCTATGTATCAACTTATCACTCTATAATGTAAAGGTCATATATGGCTGATCATTTAATTCCTCAACCTCTATCTTTTTGGTAAATTACTAGTTTACAAACATTTCAATGGCCAACCATTGCCAATAAATCCATAGCTTTATCCTTTTAAAAATATTTTAATTATTTTTTAATTTAAATTTTTTCTAATTAACTATTTTTTATGTGTATAAGTGTATCGCCTGCATGTGTGTTAAGTGCACCCATGTTGTGTAATGCCCAAGGAGGCCA
>NW_008433694.1:0-376 GCF_000622305.1 Nannospalax galili | reverse complement strand
CCTATGAGGGACATTTTCATTCAAACCATCACAACACTTTTCCACCTGTATGATTTGGACTAAAAAGTATAAGTTAGCACAAATATCTGATCCTTAAAAAAGATTGTGGGAAAGTGATTTTAGCATAAGGAAAGATTAATTATATTTGTCTTCCACTACACATTGCCAAGATTAGTTGCCTTCTAAGGCAATGCTTAATCATGGTGAAAATTTGGCCAAGAGAGTTAGATGCTGTTTATAGATCCTAGTTTATATTTCTATCCAGACTTTAAAGTTGTAGGGTTTTTGTGTGTGGGCTTTAAAAAATATTTTATTTAGCCGGGCGTGGTGGCGCACGCCTTTAATCCCAGCACTTGGGAGGTAGAAACAGGCAGAT
>NW_008433693.1:0-376 GCF_000622305.1 Nannospalax galili | reverse complement strand
AGAAGTCAAAAAGGAATGATCAGTTTTAGAAATACAGACTTTGGGAACTAAGAGAATCCTGATAAGTCAGAAGATGTAAATCCCTTTTAAAATTGTATTTTCAATGCATAGACAAAAGTATTCACCTATTACCACTGAGGGAACAGAAGTGTAGAAATTTAGATATTTAGATTCAGTATCTAAAACGATAGTCTTCCTTAAAAAAAATAACAGTCCCTGATTGGGATGTCATACGCCTTTCTCTTTAGGAAAAAAGAGCTACCATGTTCATGAGTTCTGGTTGTTTTCTGGGGTGGTATAGACTAGTGTCATTGATTTTTTCAAGGCATCAGCTTTAGCTGTGTGAAACTAGTGCTGAGATCTGTTCAGTGTCTAA
>NW_008433692.1:0-376 GCF_000622305.1 Nannospalax galili | reverse complement strand
GGAGGTAGGAGCTGGAGCATAGGCCATAGAGGAATGCTGCTTACTGGCTTGGCTTGGTCCCCTGGACCCTGCTCAAGGTGCTTTCATATACAATATAGGACCACCTGCCCAGGTATGTCGGCACCCAGAATGGGCTGGAACCTCCCACATCACTCATTAATCAAGAATATGCCCACAGACATGGTCACAGGCAAGTCCAAAGGAGGAAATTCCCCAATTGGTGATCCCTCAAGCCAGATATGTCAAGTTGACACTAAAGCTATCCAGCGCAACTGACTGCTTGTCACCCTGACACACAAATACATCACTATTAAACCACAACCTTTTGATTTCTTGTCCCAAAGATATGATGTTAACATTAATATCACAATATAAG
>NW_008433691.1:0-376 GCF_000622305.1 Nannospalax galili | reverse complement strand
AGTGCTACCCAAGAGATCTTACTGCTATGGTAGAAAAGTTCTACACTTGCACTGTGAAATCTGGTGGCCACCAGCTACATATGGCTACTTGGGTTCCAAAACGAGACCAATACTACTGAGGAACTGAGTCCTTCTTACTTAGTTTGATTAATTAATTCATGTTTGGCTCATTACCTGTAGCTAATGGTTACCATATTGCACAGCACAGCTCCAGGTATAAAATATAACAGAAATTTTAGGTCTAGACAATTTTGAATCCCAATTCCATCACTTAGCTCTAGGTGATCCAATGAATGTTTCTTTCCTCCTTTTTTTTTTTTTTTTCCGGCCTTTTTGAGACAGGGTCTTCCTGTAGCCCCAGCTGTCCTAGAACTCA
>NW_008433690.1:0-376 GCF_000622305.1 Nannospalax galili | reverse complement strand
AAATGGCAGGAGATAAAGCTGTTCAAGATTAATGTGCTAGCTAGCTACATACTTGCCCTCACAACTTATGTCATTATCATGCTTTAATTGATTTTTTTCAGGTGACTGAATTTTGCACAAAAGAAACACACAATACAGAAGCTCCAAACCTACAAAACAAAATGTGCAATCACAGAAGCACATGGGACGTAATCAAGGAGTCTGCTGATTTCCAGAAAGTCTCTCCCATGACAGGAATGAAAGAGCCACCTCATCCTATGTTTTCATTGCTCAAGTCCAAGCAGCGAGTAGTTGTCTTGGTACTTGATAAATCTGGAAGCATGAGCTCAGTAAGACAGCTTTTTTCTAACTCTCTTAAGTATTTAATAGAAATATA
>NW_008433689.1:0-376 GCF_000622305.1 Nannospalax galili | reverse complement strand
TGTGGGTCCCGAACTGTATTTCTGAAGAAATCAAGCAGAGCACAAGCAAGTGAGCATGTGCATTCACTCTCTCTTGACTTTGGTTGTGATGTAACTAGCTGTATGACGTTCCTGTCTTGACTTCTCCACAATGATGGACTATTACCTGGAATTATGAGCTGAAATAAACCCTTTCCCACTAAGTTGCTTTGTGTCAGGATGTTTGATCACAGCCACCGAGTGAACTGGAACATGTAGCAAGGTCAGAACTCTTCATGCAGAAAACCCTGTTGGTGCTGTATCCTTTACCATCTCCTCTTTCCCATCACTGGCACAAGCTCATGGTTATCTCTCAACCAAGACAATCTGAACACACAGTGCAGCTGCTCTGTTTTCA
>NW_008433688.1:0-375 GCF_000622305.1 Nannospalax galili | reverse complement strand
ACATTAGATTTGAATTAACTTTTTTCATTAAGTGTTCAGAAACCTTTTACTGCTGCCAACATAGTTTTGGCCTCCATGTTTAATTACATCACCTCCTCCTACATGGTTCGGAACTGTGCTGGATAGCTATAGTGTCAACCTGACTTACCTGGGTTGAGGGAGTCTCAACTGGGGAAATGCCTCCGTTGGACTGCCCTGTGGCCATGTCTGTGGGGCACCTTCTTGGTTGTTGAGTGATGTGGGAAGGCCCAGCCCACTGTAGTGTCACCCCTGAGAAGGTGGGCCTGTCTTGCATAAGAAAGCAGGCTGAGCAGGGGCTGGGGCAGCAAGCCAGTAAGCAGAGTTCCTCCATGGCCTGTGCTCTAGCTCCTGCCT
>NW_008433687.1:0-376 GCF_000622305.1 Nannospalax galili | reverse complement strand
TTTTTTGTAAACACTGCATTTAGGGTGCTTTGTTACACAGCAATAGGTAACTGGAAGTAGAGACAAAGAAGCCGCAGGCTCAGCACTCCCGTGAATTGGGGCCCCAGGAACATTAGCTTGAGCACAGTAATAATTGCCAAAAGATGTAGACGGATGTGAATCTTTCTTCTTTCACATTTATGGCTGAACCCTAGAACTTAATAATTGGACTGTTGCTCTATTAATCATTGGATTTGGACATGTAAATGTTTAATGAATGCAAATGTTTCCAGGAGGGGTAAACCGGAGCATGTATACTGGAGTCCAGCATCGTTTTTCTCTACGGAGCTGTATTTAGGCATGGCTGTAAGCTGTGAACTCTCCTGACAGAAACAGA
>NW_008433686.1:0-376 GCF_000622305.1 Nannospalax galili | reverse complement strand
ACTCTTTCCTCACAGGGGGTGGAGTCTGGGATAGTGGCTAAGATTCCAGGCAGAAAGGCAATGGACACAAGGAAAAGAAAAGTGGGAGGGAGGAGGAGGAGAAGAGACATAGGTCATGCCAGGCAGGAGAGTGATGGACCAATCATCAAGCAAGGTGTGCTTTACTGAGGAAAGCCCAAAACATGTTCCCTTTCCCTGGAGGCAGTGTCCTGCAATCACCAGAGAGGGGAAAGAGCAAGTTCCTGTCCTGGACAGGAAGGTGAGTGTGTTCCTGCATCTGGAAATGGCATCCTGTAACCAGAGAAGGAAAGAGTTTTCTGACACACCAGTGTGGTTTTATGACTCAGACAGAAAGCCTGAAAGTGAGAGTGTGGCT
>NW_008433685.1:0-376 GCF_000622305.1 Nannospalax galili | reverse complement strand
TGTAATACTAGAGGATGCAATTTGAAAAGCATTGTTTGAGACTTGATTCTACTTTCCAGCACAAGATCGAAAGGATGGTATCACACAAGTCTTTAAAGAAATATACCTTCTTACATAAGATTTCCTTTCATTAGCATGACAGTTTTAGGTACTTACTCTCTTCATGCATGTCAGCTAAACACCATTAAAAAACTAGGAACTTCGCCCCGCAACAAACCAACAACATCATTAACAGTAAAAGCACAAAACATTGGATTCCTACAAAGATAACCAAGCGGAGGCCACTAAGATGAAATTTCAATACCATTTTTTTGATCTATCATGTTTGGATGGTGAGCGCTCTAAGGAAGGAAGGAGATGCTGAGTAGTGCTTCAG
>NW_008433684.1:0-376 GCF_000622305.1 Nannospalax galili | reverse complement strand
GCTTATATGCCTGTATGAAATTTTCAACAAATTGTTTTTTAAAAAAGAAAGATAAAAAAATTAAAATAGATTGCAAAATTAAAAAAAAGAAAAGAAATAAGGTGAGCTGAAGAGATGTCTCAGCGATTAAGAGCATTGCTGCTCTTCCAAAGGACCTAAGTTCGATTCCCAATACCCACATCAGGTGATGCCATGGATCTTCTGGACTCTATATACTTGCATACACATAGACACACAAAAATTAATAAATAAAATAAATATTTTTAAGAAGAAAGATAGTAGATGCACCTGAGGAACAAAACCTAAGGAAGCCTCTGGCTTCCACATGCACACACATTATACACACCTACATCATGCACACACACACACACACACA
>NW_008433683.1:0-376 GCF_000622305.1 Nannospalax galili | reverse complement strand
AAAAAAACAGAAATGGTAGATTGGAAGGAAATAGGAAGGAAGAGATGTAAGTGATTGTCGAGGGTCCTAACTTTTGCTCTCAGTGATGGATTTTCAAGTCTTTATTAGATTGCCAAACCAAGTAAATAAATAAAGCCAAGTCATCCATAAACCAATAGTGTCAGTCCGTGTGTCATACAACAGGGAATATGATTAATAAAATTGTGTGCACCTGACTCCAAAGAATGGAACTTTAAGAAGTGGCATGTATCAGTGAAACAGAATAGTCAGGAAGCAATATTAGGTACATGAAGCTTACAACAAACGAAAAAAAATGACATTTTTGCTCCTGGCCTGCTCTCCTGCCCTCAAGCCTCTCTTGGGGTAAGTCTATCGT
>NW_008433682.1:0-376 GCF_000622305.1 Nannospalax galili | reverse complement strand
TATCATTTTAAACATGTACGCTGTGCTTTTGTAATGAAGAAGAGAAGGTAGAAGGAGCAGAGAAGGACAAATGTAGAACAACAGTAGCTAAAACTCCAGTATAAAAATAGATATTGTAAAATTAATTAGTTAATTAATTAGCTAATCAATTAATCAAAGCTAGCTACAAGGGGAAAAAAACCCTCCAGTATTGGAAAATTGCCAGAATGGACTCCTGGCTGTGGTACCTCTTACTATGTGACCAGCTGCATCATGTATTGAACAAACACAAAGTTCTGTGTACTAGATAGTATGCTGTGTGCTACATACTCCCTAGTGAGCAAAAAACCACATGGTTTCTGCTTTTCCAGAGCTTGCAGTATAATGGAGAAAGGTA
>NW_008433681.1:0-376 GCF_000622305.1 Nannospalax galili | reverse complement strand
TTTTCTCGAGGAGTAACATTTCTTGACTTTTAAGAGTTTCAAGAGATAAAGTTTTGAGGTAACTGCTCATTTCTTCTGAAATTTCCTTTTTATCCTCTGTACTTATGATCTCTTGTCCTATGTACTTACCATTCTACTACTAATGCTCACTTCAAACTCCTCCTTATCTTACCCTTCACAACTTCTTCATATTTACTTATGAGAACACATTCTCTTCCCTTTCTGTTAAAGTTTGATGCCTTGGGTCATTCTGGAACTGGGAAGTTTTTACTAACTTTGTTTTCTTTTTTGTTGTGAAGTAAGAATCGTCTCAAAATTTCATGTGTGCTGGTTTCACTCATGAGAACAGAACCCTAGTGGCTACGAAGCATATTCT
>NW_008433680.1:0-376 GCF_000622305.1 Nannospalax galili | reverse complement strand
CACGTGTCCTGGGGATTGAACTCGGGTCTTCAAGCTTTGTGGCAAGCACCTTTACCCACTGTGCCATTTTGCTGGGCTTCATTAATGTTTTAGGAAAGAACCTCTTAGGTGCATTTGCCTTTCCTAAATGTTCACTCTTGAAAACTTCAGAGTGTGATACCCTGAGGAGATGCTCTACATAAGTCCTGATTCTGGTTGGCAAGTATCTTTCCCTCTGTGTAACCTGTTCTCTACTGTACCAGGCTAGGGGCCGGGTGCTAAGTCACCTCTTCCCTGACTAGCTTTGACTCTCAGAATCTGGAAACCCATCCTGCAATGATCCTCCCATTTCTTTAGTCTAATTCAAGTACCTTCACTCTCCAGTTCAAACCAGGCT
>NW_008433679.1:0-376 GCF_000622305.1 Nannospalax galili | reverse complement strand
CAAAGTCTGTCTGTTAAACACCCAAGAAGGTTAGTTCCACCAGTCTGGTATGAAAATTAGACTTCTTATACAATAATTGGCTTTGTGTAAAGAGCGTGGGTTTATTACACACTTACTGGTTAATCTTTGGTCACCCTGGAAGAGGGACCCTCAGCTGAGGAATTTCCTCCATCATACTGGCCTGTGGACATGTCTGTGAGGAATTTTCTTCATTCGTGATTGGTGTAGAAAAGCGTATCCCACTTTGAGCAGTGCCATCCCTGCTGTGGGCCTGGGCTGTATAAGAAAAGTAGCTGAGCAAGTGAGAGCAAGCAAGCCGGAGAGCAGCGTTGCTCCACGGACTCTGCTTCAGTTCTTGCCTCCATGTTCCATGTTC
>NW_008433678.1:0-376 GCF_000622305.1 Nannospalax galili | reverse complement strand
TGGGGATGGTGATTGTATGTATACCCAGTCCAGGGCCCTTCCAGCTGCCAAGAATGGTTAATAGAAGAGGGAGTGGGCCCAGGGCCTGTCAGACCAGGGAACTTGGCACAGGTGCAGGTCAGAAACAGCCCCTCTTCTGCTAGATGGCACCATAGTTGCTGAAAACTCAACATGTTCTGGTTGTAGGACAAGGAGAAATCAAGCTCGGGGGTGAGCTGGAAGCTTCCTTCCTGCTTTCTAGCCGTCATAGTGCTGGAAGAGGTCATGCATGCTGGGGGAGAATTGTCACTAATGGTCTCACTCAGTGCGTCAATACTATCTTCATGCCAAGATATGCTCTCTGTGCAATAGTGCCATTTCTGATATGGGCACAACC
>NW_008433677.1:0-376 GCF_000622305.1 Nannospalax galili | reverse complement strand
GTTGGAATAATATCAAAAACCTATGTACTGATATGGGAAGTTAAGAAAATAGCTATTAGTAAGAAACTCAATTGACCATATCCTTTTGGCCACCAGCAAAGAACAAGTCATTTTGCCTAAAATCTATGTGGTCTTACTTATACCTGAGACTGGTGAAAACACAGGGTCTTAACCTCAGAAGTGAAGAGGGTCCTGAGTTTGAAGTTTCTAACACATTCTTTGTCTTATACATCAGCCTCGAGTTTTTAATTCTCCTTCAGGAGAAGTGTAAGAAGGATAGTGAGAAATACAAGAGATATTGGTGGAAGAACTAAGTCTTACTGCTTGAAGGCATCTATATTGTAAACACTGAATTGTATGATATTACCTCACATGA
>NW_008433676.1:0-376 GCF_000622305.1 Nannospalax galili | reverse complement strand
CTGCTCCAGGTGGCCCCAGATACCTTTCATCCCTTCACCCCTGAATTACCTCTTATCTTCTCCTCTTCCCTGTGAAGTACATAGCATTCCCTCACTCCCCTCAGCACATGATTATCAAGAAGAACCAAGTTTCATCTATTGAAAAAGGACTTGTGTGAAAATCACATAAATTCCTCAATTATTCATAAAAAATCAGTGATTCAACATGAGGGCTTCTGGTGAATGATGGAGAAATACGTTCACCTCTTCAAGGTGTAAATATTCTTGAGTAATCCCCAGGTTCATTATGAGAACTAGTGGTGTCCTCACTTGTAGCAGCAAAAAATAAGCTATGTTTGAGCTTCTTTTCCTTCTTTGCATCCTACAAGTAGTTTTG
>NW_008433675.1:0-376 GCF_000622305.1 Nannospalax galili | reverse complement strand
ACATCTACAATAGAATCTCTACACCTAAGTTTCACGGACCATAGCAGAACAGGGGATAGGGAAAATACTAATGCATCTCTCATTCATATCAGTGAAACTTCCTCATGCAACAGAGGGTGATGAACACAAAAGGCCACAAATGGTCAAAGCTTAAAGAATAAGATTCTGTAGGGGGTGGGTCCTTGGATAGGACTCCTATATTAAACTCTACTTACCCAAGGCTCAGGGACCATTGCAGAAGTGGGGGTGGAAAGATTGGGAGAGCCAGGCGGGAGGAGATGCATGACCACAAGGAAACAGAGTCTTGCAGGCTCCTGGGAATTTACTCATATGAACTTACAGCAATGGTGTCAGCATGCACAAGACCCATACAAAC
>NW_008433674.1:0-376 GCF_000622305.1 Nannospalax galili | reverse complement strand
TTTTTTTTTTGAATACTATATACCTTAAGCACTATAACAAACTACATGGCTTAGAAGTCCAGTCAAGGTATTGGTGGGGTTGCTGTCTTTTGAGGCCTCTCTCCACGTGTGATGTTCCTTGTGTGTGTGTCCTAATTTCCTCCTCTTAAGAGGGAAGCAGTCGTACTGGATTAAGACTACCTTTTGACTTCACTTTAGCTTAGTTACCTTATAAACAGACCCTGTCTCCAAATACAGTCCCATTCTGTGTATTCTGACTTCAGCATGTTGAGTTCAGTCTATAACACTTCCCCAGTCCACAGACCCTGTGCTGTTTCTCTGGCGAGCACAATCTTCTGCCCTGTGAGGGAGGGTGTGTTGCATGGCTGTGCTAAGG
>NW_008433673.1:0-376 GCF_000622305.1 Nannospalax galili | reverse complement strand
CTTAGCTCTATTTAAGTACATGAACAGCCACAGCATTTCTTGGTGTCCTTTGGAAACTTCATGTGAAAATTGTGTAATTTTTTTTGTATAGGTCCTAGAGGGGCAGAATGTTGACTGTCTTTGGAATATAAACCATGCATCCTGAACCATCTAACATCCTCCTTGCTAACAGCTACTTATTCTTGGTGCCCATTTAAATACATATGTAGAGTTGCCTCCTCAGCAGTGGTGCTACACATAACCTCTAGTAGTTTTGGAGAAAGATACCACTTAGCTTAGCGATTATAGGACACTTTAAGCAGGGTACCTTGATGAGGGTACATATCATTCAATGGAAGAGACATAACCTGTCATGGAGAAAATCCCAGTGCTTGTC
>NW_008433672.1:0-376 GCF_000622305.1 Nannospalax galili | reverse complement strand
CTCAAACTATGACCAGACTTAATGAGCCCTTTCCATCCCAGAGTCCTGTGTATCCCAAAGGGCAGGGCCTGGACCATTTGTACATGGAGTCAGACTTGGCAAGGGGCAGAGCTTGCATCAAAGAGGCCTCCTGGGCCAGCCTTTGACCCCTGTGGAATCTGAGCAGGTGCACTTTGAGGAGCAGTTTACAGTGTTCCAAGGTTTGAAAAACCACGGCCCCAGGCATTTGGGGTTCCTCAAGGAGTTCTTGACCCCCAGGAGTTCTTGAGATGGGATCTAGCATTTCCTCATCATTCTTTACCAGCCACAGGGTAGGGGTTCAGCAGAATGCCCCCCACCATGTGCAGCTGAGGATGAACTTGAACTCCTGACTCTC
>NW_008433671.1:0-376 GCF_000622305.1 Nannospalax galili | reverse complement strand
CGCTGTCGGGAACATGAGGGTGCTCAAGACACTGGGTGATCAACCCTTATGTGTGTTTTCCCGTGCGAGCTAATAAAGTTCCTTCTGGCCCAGGAATGGGGTATGTTTATGGGTTCCCTATGAGGCCGTTACTCATCCTGGGGAGGTCCCACTGACACCTTCACTCTGTGAGAATGGAGGGAACAGTGCCTCTTGTCTTCGGTGCCTTTATGATCAGGCACTCATTAATATTCCTAAGCTAAAGGCGGCAAGGTTGCAAAAAGCCAGGAGAAATCACAGGAAAAAAATGCAATTTTATATATTGGAGAAGTGTCGGGAGACAAAGGCCAACTAAATCAAAACAAACAAAACCATAACAGACCACAAACAAAAACCA
>NW_008433670.1:0-376 GCF_000622305.1 Nannospalax galili | reverse complement strand
GTAGTCTCCCCACTGCATTTTATGCATTCTGTCATTTATGTTAAGGCCTATGGAGTCAAGTTGGTATCCCCTGATATCTCTTAGAGCCAGTTCGTCCACCGGGGTCTAGTCAGCCTAGGTAGCATCACTTCATTAAAGAAGATCAGCTCTTCCTTACCCAGTAGTAATCAGTTGCCCAGTAGTTCACCTGTACTGCCTATGTTTCATAGTGCTGGAAGGTGATATGCAAGCTTCCTGAAGAGAAAATTTTGTATGAACCTTACCAACTGTGAATCCTGTGACCTACAACCTCAACTAGGCTGGAGGATATGCCTAC
Organism: Nannospalax galili; assembly: GCF_000622305.1. Lineage (NCBI taxonomy): Eukaryota > Metazoa > Chordata > Mammalia > Rodentia > Spalacidae > Nannospalax > Nannospalax galili. Next base: position 60 of record NW_008433670.1, on the reverse strand, counting down.
TTGTGCAATAATGGCATGAATAATATGGGAATAGCAAACTACTTTCTAATTGGATTTAAG
>NW_008433669.1:0-376 GCF_000622305.1 Nannospalax galili | reverse complement strand
ACAGTGGAGAATTGTGAAGAAATATTGGTGCATCATGATGTACAGTGGGGCGTTGTGAAGTCATATTGGAGCATTGTGATGGAACATTGGGGCCTTGTGATAGCACAATGGGGATTTGAGGGCACATTGAAACATTATGATTATATATTGGAGCATCGTGACGGCATATTTTACATTGTTGTGGTACATTGTGACATTGCGATGGCATATAGGGGCATTGTGATGACACATTCATGTACTTTTATGGTACACTGAGCATTTGGATGGCATTTGAGCATTGTGATGAAAGATTGGAGGAGAGTGACGGCATATTGAATGTTGTGACTACACACTGGGGCACTGTGATGGCACACTGAGCACTGTGTTGTCACATTGG
>NW_008433668.1:0-376 GCF_000622305.1 Nannospalax galili | reverse complement strand
ACTTCATCCAGAGACAATGTCAGAGCACACTTTAAAAAAGAATTAGGTTTTGTTCGTGGTTATGTATATATATCCATGTCCCTGTGTATGAATGCACACATATGTGGGAAACAGAAGAGTTAAGAGGGTGTCAGATCCTGTATCCTGAACAGCCTGTTTCCTCCGAGGGTGGAGGCTGCTGAGGATAATTGACTGTGAAGAGCTAGCCACGGGAGGAGGGGCTTTCTGCGCCATCTTGGACAGGAGCCATGCACGAGAACAAATCGCCCAGCATTGACCAACCTGGTGCAAGACTATGGGCCCACAAACCTTGCAGTGACTGTGAGCAGGCCACAGGAGTGATGTGGAGTGGCATGCTGGCAATCTGGAATGGTGG
>NW_008433667.1:0-376 GCF_000622305.1 Nannospalax galili | reverse complement strand
TTTTAATAAAAATGTTTAATTTTTTATTTTTTATTTATTCAATTAAAAATATTTTATTTAATATTTTTTATTTTTTGTGTATAAATGCATTTCCTGCATACGTGTAAGTGCACCAGTGTCCTGCAATGCCCCTGGAAGTCAGAAGATGGATCCCCTGCAATTCAATTACAAGTGGTTGAGAGCTGCCATGTGGGTGCTGGGAACCAAACCCTAGTCTTCTGCAAGGGCAGCCCGTGCTCTTGACTGCTGACCCATCTCTCCAGCCCTTTAAGCAAGTTTTTAAAAAGCAGAGATGGATGAAAGAAATCTAGACTTTATAGTCAGCCTTGAGGTGCTACGATATGAACCCGAAAATTAGATTATTCCATAATTTTTT
>NW_008433666.1:0-376 GCF_000622305.1 Nannospalax galili | reverse complement strand
GGTGGAGTCAGAAGCAGCTTGGGACCAAGCCGCTCGGGATGCTGGGATTTGGCTTTACTATTGGACTAGAAGCCACCGAAGCCTTTTGAGCAGAGAACATGATCTGCCTGATTTGGAAAGACTCGCTGTGCCTGCTATTTTAAGAATAGACTGTGGCAGGTCAAAGCCACAAGTAGGAGGCCAGTTTGAAGCCCCCTGGAGTAATTCAGGAGACTGATGCCGGTGACTTGTGCCAGATTGGTAGCAGTAGAGGTGTGAGAAGTGGGCCCCATTCCAAACATACTCAGAAAGTCCACAGGATTTGGTCAGATCAGATGTGCGTTGATTGTTTTTTCCTTTCGTGTGATAAAGTGCCTAATGAAAGGAACTTAAAGAA
>NW_008433665.1:0-374 GCF_000622305.1 Nannospalax galili | reverse complement strand
TGCCCCCTCTGACGTGCAGATGGTCGTGTCACCTGCTGTCTCTGATGTGCAATGGTCGTGTCACCTTCCCTCTCTGATGTGGACATGGTCGTGTGACCAGCACCCTCTGACGTGCAGATGGTAGAGTCTCCTGCCCCCTCTGCCGTGAAGATGGTCGTGTCCCCTGCCCCCTCTGATGTGTAGAGGGTCGTGTCATCTAACCCCTCTGAGGAGAAGAAGGTCGTGTCACCTCCCATCTTTGTCATGCACATGGTCGTGTCACCAGGCGTCTCTGATGTGCACATGTTCGTGCAACCTGCCCTCTTTGACGTGCACATGGTCGTGTCACCTCCCATCTCTGCCACAAAGATATCCGAGTGACCTGCCCCCTCAGA
>NW_008433664.1:0-376 GCF_000622305.1 Nannospalax galili | reverse complement strand
GGGTTTTCTGTTTCCAGTTACATTTTTTGGTGGGGGCTCATTGTTCCACTATGCATATGTAGAAGTCAGCATTTGTAGAAATCAGTTCTTTCCTTTCTCCATGTGGGTCCCAGGGATAAAACTCAAGTTGCCAGGCTTGACAACAAGACTCCTACCTTTGGAGTTTTGAACCAAAAGCTCAGAGTCCCAGAGCAAGACCTACTACTAAAGATAATCCACTGGGACTCCTGGCATCCCATTGAGAACCAAAGAGGTTAACCTTCAAATTCCTTTGGTGCCTTTGTTTCTAGTAAATATTTACTCTCTCCTAGTGGATCTAAGCTTTATCAGCTCTCAAGGTGGGAACAGCAAATAAGCAAACTCCTGTGTATGAGGT
>NW_008433663.1:0-376 GCF_000622305.1 Nannospalax galili | reverse complement strand
CCCAAATGTCAACCTCTGGCCGCCACATGCATGTGCCCTTGCACTCACACACGTGTGGTCACACACACAGATATACATACTCATATGTATGCATCACACACAGATATACATAAAAAAGAAAGGCTCTGGAGAGTTAACTATAACAATAAAATTAAGCTGCCTTTAAGATAATCTCTGATTTTTTTTCACCTAAAAACAGGCAGAAAATCCAAAACAACAACTAAAATGCCCTCAACATCTGTCCCATATCCTATTAAAAGTACTAAGAACAATTTTCAAAATTAAAGTTTCTTAAAAATGTTCCCAAGTGTCTATGGGCTCTTTTATATAGTATAAAGCAGGAGATAAAAATCCTTTCCTTGCTGGACATGGTGGC
>NW_008433662.1:0-375 GCF_000622305.1 Nannospalax galili | reverse complement strand
AAAAAAAGCACCAAAAAGCCCTAAAAATCAACAGAGCATTTCCAGCAGTCAGCTCTGGGAAGCAGGACTTGGGAGAGGGCAGGAGAGAAGGGTCCAGGGGCCCTGGCTCTCCTTAGAAAATCTGTTAGGTTTTTGTCTTATGCCCCCATTAAATGATATTTTTTAATTCAAAGGAGCTAAAAATAAGAGAAAACATGGTGGTTGTTTTTTAAACTATGCAATTACACCTGGGAAAATAAGTCTTATTTTTATAATGGGAAAAAAGTGCCAGGTTACAAACATAGTCACAATAAAGTCATAAGTATATTGAATGAAAAAGAAAACATGGGGCTGGAGAGTTGGCTCAGTGGTTAAGAGCACTGACTGCTCTTGCAG
>NW_008433661.1:0-376 GCF_000622305.1 Nannospalax galili | reverse complement strand
TGATGGGTCTGCTGCCAGGATTATCACTCTGGACTCAGCATCTCCCGTCAACTCAAGGTAGAGATAAGACTGCAGGATGGATGAGAGAAATCAGTTTAGGGCAGACACATAGCCACGGCAGGCTTCATTCATATGCTAAGTCAGATGGAGGTATCCAAATCAGATGGTGGAGTCAATGTGTCTCCTTGTATGTGTGTTATACCGGGGTTAAGCTGTAGACACAAATCTCAGACAAGATGATGAAAATAATGCATTCTTATGGATGCCTTCTGGACTTCTTTCCTAGACTGCACAACAGTTTCCTCATATCTGAAGAGAGTAGTGTTGAATTGAATCCAGGTCATATATATGCCACACAAGAACTCTAGCACTGAGC
>NW_008433660.1:0-376 GCF_000622305.1 Nannospalax galili | reverse complement strand
GTTTTTAAAATAACAATTTTAAACATATTCTAGTATTTCTAATCATTCGAGATATGAAGTCCATAGAGGAAAATAGGGAATGTTTTATGGTGAGCCAGGCATTTGGAGAAAGAGTCACAAAAGTTACTTCCAGGTTTTTTTTCCTCATTATAAAGTTGCACATGTTCTGTGTTCTTTTTTCCTAATTATTCTAATAAGATACATTGGCGTAAGAAATAGTTAAGAGGTACGAATGACATATCTCCTGCCTTTTTGTTTCTCTCTTATCATTCCTCCCCCCCACATTATTCTCTTGCCCATGATATTACAGACTGCTTTTCAGTCCTGAATCATCCTTGTCTCCCATACCTTATGCTATGTGACCCTCCATTTATCC
>NW_008433659.1:0-376 GCF_000622305.1 Nannospalax galili | reverse complement strand
GCAAAAATAGATTTATGGAGAAATTCTTTAATAGAGATCATGTCCATTTTCCCTTATACCTCTTCAAGAAAGACACACATATTCTGCTGGTGGCAGTTAACACCAGGAAGTTTTAATTTTGACTCTCTCAGAGCAGTGAACAGGAAGACATGAGCTTCAGTGTCAGAGATTGCTAAAGGCAAAAATGGTGAGCACTGGTTAGTCTTTGCCTTGACAATTTCCTTTAAAACCCACAGCTAAATGAGTCAGGAGTCCTAGAGAAAGCCAAATGTGTATTACTGGTTTCATCTTTTAGTAAAGTCTAGAAAAAGACAGAACTTAATGTACGTATTTGTAGTTCTATCATGATATTTTCTGGATAGACCCAACTCTCATG
>NW_008433658.1:0-376 GCF_000622305.1 Nannospalax galili | reverse complement strand
CAACAGGTAAGTTTCCCATGGTCCAATAAATAACCTATCACCCATGCTCCTGCATATAAGTCTACTTAAAGATAGTGGTAAATCACACACACAAACACAAACAAAATCCTGGAGACAGGGGGACTTGGGAAGAAAAAGGGGTTCAGTGGGAGAAGAATTGGGGATGAGACAGAGTAATAGTAATAGTGATGAAAAGAACTAAAGTTCATTATATACATGTATGAAACTCTCAAATAAGAAAAACATATAAAAAAGTAAAAGAAAGAGGTTTTGTGTTTCCCTAAATACCGTGGACCCTAAATTGATCCCACACCAATTGCTCAATCAAAAGGTGTTACTTGCCTAAGTTCCTTCAGATTCCCCCCTCTCTTTTTTT
>NW_008433657.1:0-376 GCF_000622305.1 Nannospalax galili | reverse complement strand
TTTTTGAGAACCATGAGCTGTGTAATACTTATTTCTCTGACCTTAATTTGTACTAGTAAATATGGAAGTGAAGGATATCCCATTTCTGTATTTAAGTATTTTGTCAGGAATCACTTTGTAATATGTAAAACTAGAGACCCATCCCTCTTCTCTAAAAGTTTTCTGTGCCTTAGTCTAAATGATAGATTTTCTAAAAGTATTCCCAAGAGATAAGTGAGGAAGTTATTTGCATATAGCATAATAGTAATCATGTACTTAGTTTATAACCTCACTTCAGGCTCAGTTCGTTATTAAATGGTGCTAAGAATTCCACATATCTCCTTACTGTTTCTCAGTTGCAGTATAATCTGAGAATTGGGGAGGTTGTTGAAGGTAG
>NW_008433656.1:0-376 GCF_000622305.1 Nannospalax galili | reverse complement strand
GCACCACTCAGACATAAAGGGCACATACAAAAGTTCAAAGAAACAGCCCACAGGAAGTGGAAACACCACACAGAAACAAGGTGTGGTGTCCTTAACGTAATCCAAAAACTGAGAAAACTAAATAAGAAATCTGCCCAAAAGAGTTAATGAAATGGTAAATGAGCAATACAGCTCAACACTGAAAAGGCCAGGCAGACAGCTGCTCTCCTACAGTCTGAGTGTGTGCTGAGGTCATTTCTGCTTGTCAGATTTTAAAAGTATATAACCTTTGAACAGCAGCTTTACCTGCGGACGCCTACTCTACAGTGACATTTCCAAGAGTATGCAAGGCTTCTACACAAGGGGTTCATCCACATACACTTCTGTGATCAAAACA